>NC_084752.1:18109335-18389335 GCF_033978785.1 Entelurus aequoreus | reverse complement strand
GCTTAACAAGCTGGAAAAGGTCAGAGCTATTCAAATACTTGAGTTGTCATACTTTCTCTTTGTGGAGATGTGAGCAGATTCTTTTTAAACAGTCATTTAGAGTCACTAAATCACAACTTGAAAAACATCCCCTTAGTCTGTTAGTGTGTTTACACTTGGTGAGGATCAGCTGTTCTCCTTGCGAGGACTTTTTCCAGGTTCTCCTTTGTGGCTGAGCCTCTTCAGAACCTTCATGGGTTTAAACTTGGCCCCTTTTTTCTTCTGCGGCTGCTCTACGTCGGGCTCCTTATGGAAGTCTGACCAAGATGGAGAACATGGACACAATGTGTGACAAAGAATTTCATAGAACAGTGATTCTCAAACTGATACGAAAATTTTTATTTATTATTTAAGTACAGTGTTTTTTCCCCCTATATTCAAACACAGTGTTACTGTTCAATATTGGTCATTATGGTGATACTTAGAGAGCCAAGTGTTTTCTGGTGTGGTGCTTGGTGAAATAAGTTTGAGTACCACTCTCATAGAGAAACATTTATAAATTGTGAATACACATATTTAAAGTACAGTATGAAGTCAGAATGTCATGTATCTTTCATCCACTTTTATTTGGCCTATAAAGATAATGAACCAAAAATTCACTGATTAAAAATATTTATTATCTGCAAAAATACGGAATCATTTATTGTATTTAATACAGTAGTACCTCAATTTGCGAGTACCCATTTCTTATCTAAAAGTTTGTTTTTCTTTTTAAAAGACCATGTTACATGTGAAAATTGGGCTGAGCTGTTTTGGGAGGGCTTGTCATTCCATATTCTGAGTAACGAGCAATGTGCTCGTAGGCTAAGTTACCACTGTAGTTTATGTGAACGATGTGAAAGATGTTACTGCAGCAACAAATGGAGGAAGTGTGCCAACCTACCTTTTTTCTTCAGCATGGCTTCCACTAACTTATCTTCCTCCTCCTCCCTGCGAGAGAGGCGTTGTTAGTGTTCACAGTCATTAAGGACCATTGTGGAGCTAATGCAGGGGCCTCAAACCCGCAGTTAATTCGTGGCCCTCTACTGGAGGCTGACAAAGAATAGGGGTATGGTCCGTACCTCGATTTTTGGGCAACAGGTCTCGGTTTTGTTTCAGTAAGTTTATTGGGTGTAAAGAAAACAACTTTTTTTCCCCCTCACAAAGTTCTATCGTTATTTTGATTGTCATAAAAATTGTATTTGGAAGTAAACGAAGCATCATTGGTGTACAGAATACTTATGTGTTAATAGTTACTAAACACTTTCAAATGGTTAATTGCCTTTTATTCCTTGTATACTCATGCTCATCACCAGTGGTTTGGCAAACAGCAAGCGGTGACCTACATTGCAGGTTTTTTTTTAACTCCGATACTGTAGCTTATAATTATAAACACAAATTAAAAGCAGTTTGAATTTAAAGTAGTTTAAATGAGGTGTACCAACACAAAAAGTAAGTTTAATTATCATTTCAGGAACAAAAATGATTTGAACAAAAAGTGTCTGTAGAATGTTTTCGTTTCAGTTTGTTATATCTGAGGGGTTGAACAAAACACAAACAAAAAGTGTGATTAAAAAACTAATAACTTAGTAGATACGTTTGTTCTCTCTCTGGGCTCCACTCACAGTTATGTGAGGTGGAAGAGGCACAACGATGATTGGACATTATTTGTCGTGGCAACCGTGGACAGGCATGCTTGCGTACACACACGTACACAAACAAACACTCAGGACTGCGTTCTTTTGGGGCGGATTGTCCCATGAAGGGCTGATCGAATGGTCCGGTCATATGCCGAGTACTCAGTGTTGGGAAAGCTACTTGGAAAATGTAGTGAGCTAAGCTACAAGTTATTCTCGATTAAATGTGGCTAAGCTACAGGGGAAGCTACACTCCGGAGAATTGTAGCAAGCTACACTACAAACTAAACGGCAAAAGTAGCTTGCTACATCAAAGCTACATTTAACAGCATTTTTATCTATGGGCTCTCATGTCAATATTAATGTTATTGTAACTGAGTGTACAAAAAAACCAATAAGGGTCCATTACTATTAACTATCAGTCATTTAGCTGGGGACACCCTACATCTACCTCTAGGGGTCCCCACACCCTACTGTATGTATTTATTTTAGTTTGCCTTTTCTTTGGCCCACCCATGTAATGTTATTCATTTTCTCTACCTACAGTAAAGAAATTTTTAAAACAAATATATATATATATATATAGTGTCCGCCCTGAGGTCGGTAGGTTGTGAGTTCAAATCCCGGCAGAGTCATACCAAAGACTATAAAAATGGCACCCATTATTTCCCTGCTTGGCACTCAGCATCAAGGGTTGGAATTGGGGGTTAAATCACCAAAAATGATTCCCGGGCGCGGCACCGCTGCTGCCCACTGCTCCCCTCACCTCCCAGGGGGTGAACAAGGGGATGGGTCAAATGCAGAGGACAAATTTCACCACACCTAGTGTGTGTGACAATCATTGGTACTTTAACTTTAACTTAAAAAATATATAGAGCTTGACAAAAAGCTATATACCTACTACCTTTGCAGCTTGTAGTTTTGATGTAAGCTACCTGGCTACATGGGTCTAAAAGTAGCTAAGCTACAGGTAAAGCTACTCGCTAAAAAAGTAGCTAAGCTACTACCAAGCTACTGGAAAATGTAGTTAAGCTACATAGCTTTGCTACATGTAGCTTGTTACTGCCCATCACTGCGAGTTATGTTGCATCCCTAATTAATTAACAATTATTGAAAAGTAGCCCACGCAGCTAATGGTCCAATAGAGTATATTGTGGCCGTCTTGAATCCCACCACTGGCCACAACACCTACTACAACAAAAATGACAGCAAAACAAACATGCACAGCAACTACTACTACTACTACTATAATATTAATAAACAACAAAACTTCGTTAACTCTGAACATGCAACATTTTACAAAACAAGTCCTGCATAGCATGCTGGGAAACATCACTCTGAGCAAGCATGCTTTTCAGCACTTTCTAAGTACATTTTTAGCAGTGCTGTAGTTGTTCTTTTGTATCCTTCACTCTTATACGTTTTTTATCCCGTGTAATACCTCAAACATGTCAATTAGACGTTATAGCGTTAGTTCTTTTATGACATGGTTACATTGAGTAACGACTTCCTGCCATGAGTTCCCTAATACCAACAATTTACCCAATCAAAAAGCAACTTCTTTAAAGCAAGTGAAGTGTCATGACCTTCTCCAGAGGAGAAAATAATCAAAATCATGTATATACATAAAATTGTATATTTAAAATTTAAAAAAATAAAAACTTAAAGTCTAACAACTTGGTGTGACTACAGCTGCTGGTAGAAGTACCGGTAGTTGGCAAATTTAGTCACGTGATTAAAACGTGAACACTTGATGCGGCCAAGACTCTCTCTATGCAGCCCCCAGGTAAATTCAGTTTGAGACCCCTGCTTTAAGGGGTTTAACATTACCTCTGTCTGTCCTGGTCCATGTTGTTGACTATTTGGTTGCGTTGTTCAATAATGGTGACCAGTTCGGCCATCAGTTGCTGCTCACGGCTCTTGTCCTCCTCTGTCCAGTCTTTCTCTGTGAGGAAGTTGGCATTTCAATTATTACAATAAATACTGAAATAACAGGTAACTAGTACTGAACGTGATGACTGGAAAAGAAGAGTAAAATAAATCTAGAAGACAAACAAAATCAGACATTTTAGTTTCTGCATGAATGAGCTGGTCACATTCCTTTTGCGGCCAACACTCAATGTTTGGCTGAGTCCTTTGCTTTGTATAAATGCACTAGGTGATATTAATGTAAACAATAGGGACTTCCTGTGCTTCTACACAGGAAGGCTGCAGTTTGCTCAAGTGAAGCAGACGAGCTAACACAAACTTTAAATAGAACACAAAAGCAATGTGTCTTCCCTTAAGCCCTGCAACCAACCTGGTTTGTTGAGAAGACACCTCAGCTCATACTCCACATCAGCTTGCCTTTCTTCAAGGTTCTGCTGCTTTGCACTGCAGAGTGTAGAAACACATAATACGTGATTTGTGGCTTATAAATAGCAGATAATGAACCATCCAGAGTGTACACAAGTTAGCATAGTACAAAAACTAGTGTTTAACATGGCCATCAATCTTGAATTTTAATCTGCAATATGTTTGCATTGTCACGTTGTCCAGTATGTCACTTTATTGATGCAAATTATTTTTTAGGCTTTTGCGGGCCACAAAAAATAAAGCACCAAATATTTCTTGCTAAATGTACTGTATTTATTCTTTCAAATTTAACAGAAAAATGAACTGCATGCAATTGCATATTTTCTAAACTTCTATATTATCTGATTATGCAACTGTTCCAAGCATTTTTTGTTATCAAAAATGATTACCTAAATATGTGCTTGTCAACCTGTCTTATGATTTAAATGCAAGTTATTGATCAATTTGTTAGTAAAAATATAGTAATCAAAGGCATAGGAAATTGAGTTTGAGTTTATTTCGAACATGCAAACATACAACATGATACATCACAATTTCCAGTTTCTCTTTTCAACATGTTCGAAAAGGAGTAGGAAGAAGAGCTTATTTAATCCTACCTTTTCTTTTACATAACAGTTGCTTAAACTTTTGTTCACTTCCTGTTCTCAATTTATTCACAATACACTGCATAAATAATCACAATAAAAATAAATAAATAAATAATAATTGGTGAAGTAAATTATATTTATATTTCATATGATGAGATGAGTAAGATTATTTTGAGAATGAATGAATTGATTAAATAAATTCAGAATGTTTTTCATGGTTCTTCTTTGTAAACACTTCAAGTTTGAAGAGTTTCTTGAAGTGGATCATATTAGTACATTGTTTGATTGCTTTGCTTAATCCATTCCATAATTTAATTCCACATATTGATGTACTGAAGGTCTTAAGTATTGTACGTGCATACAAATGTTTTAAATTACATTTTTCTCCAAGATTATATTTCTCCTCTTTTTTTGAGAAGAATTGTTGTATATTCTTGGGTAGTAGGTTATAGTTTGCTTTGTGTATAATTTTAGCTGTTTGCAAATTCACTATGTCGTGGAATTTCAGTATTTTTGATTCAATTAATAAAGGGTTTGTATGTTCTCTATATCCAACATGATGTATTATTCTAACTGATCTTTTTTGAAACACCGTTAATGAATGATGTGTACTTTTGTAGTTATTTCCACATATTTCTACACAATAACTCAGATATTGAGTGATAATGAGGCGATGAAACGTTTATTGATATACAGTAGCTACATGTGGTGTCTCTGAGGGCGGCCATAACTGCAAAGTGTCCCTGTATGTAAACGAGTTTGACACCACAATTGTATTTGCTGAATAAAAAGAGGAGTGTTTCTTTGGAACATGTAATACACCGTAAATTGCTATCATTGGCTTGAGCAAGTATGAAGGGGTGCTTTTTTGTTGAAGCGGTATAGAAAATGGATATACAGATATGTATTAAGAGATTGCATTGAGTTTTACAGCAGAAACTCTAAAATGTGAAACATCAAAACTGGTGCTACGGTTCCAAACTGCTCATTAAAGCAGAGTTTAATGTATCGGTTGATGTGATTAGATTTCCACTGAATGTCTTTTGATGCGTTAGTCAACTTAACAATGTTCATTGTAGCTTAATGGTGCCTGAATATTCAAGACAAGATAGGCCCTAGTGTGTGAATGTGAGTGGCCCTGCGATGAGGTGGCGACTTATCCAGGGTGTACCCCACCTTCCACCCGACTGCAGCTGGGATAGGCTCCAGCACCCCCCGCGAACCCGAGAGGGACAAGCGGTAGAAAATGGATGGATGGATGGAAGGTCTAGTTTTTTCCTCTTGCTGCAGTAAACTTACGTGTAGACCAGCTCAGCTTCTCGTCGGACTAACTGGTGTTTCTCATGAATGAGCGTGAACCAGTCGACCAACAGGTGCTCTTCATCCTCATCTGAAAACACAGGTAACAGATATTATAAAATTCACTTCTTTCAAAATACAATTCTTATTGTTTTATTTATTTTATTTGCATAGCCGGCAAACAAATTGCTTTACTTCAGTCTGAGCGGCACTGGTTTTATACCATTAGTGTTGTCTCTGAGTTTCTTCTCCAGCCCCACGCCTCTAAGCTCCAGCTCATCCAGCTGCTTTTCCAGCTGACTCATCTCCCAGTGGATGTCGTCCACTGGGATGTACTGGTCTGACTGCACCTGGATCAGTGTGTGCATGAAAGGTTCCATTAAAAGTGTAATCTCCTATTGAAAATAAATAAAATAGTCAGTAAGTGTTTGTACTTTGCGTTTGATAAGTGGGAAGCCATGGCCGGGGGCTGGCGGTCTAGAAGGACGAGGACCTTTCGGGGGTTTGTTTTTAGATTTGGTAGAAGAGGGAGAAGGTTTCCTGTTGAATGGATTTTCCTTGCAAATTCGCTAAAATGAGAAAGAGGATCTCAATTTAAAAAATTCATGGTGAAAGCTGGACTATATGGTACGGTTCTGTTACCTTGTTATGTGAAGAGGTCGCTCCTGAGACTAATGGGCTCGGGGTGGTTGCGGGTCTGAGTGGAGAGGGTCCACTTTCTTTGGACTCATTGCTGCGACTGACTTGCGGGGTGGCAGGGGCGGAGCTTGCATTTGATGACACGGATGGAGAGGGGCTGAGGAAAGAATGAGGGAGACCCTCGCTGGAAGAGGAGGATGGAGAAGCTGTAGACGGTGTACAGATGGAAGGCTCTGAGACACTTTTAGAGAAACAATGTTCCTGGCCCTTGCCTCCAGCGGTTGCCGGGGGTTGATGGGAGGAGCTCTGGTCAGACCCAGAAGACAAACTCTCCACACTGAGAGTTGGAGAGCGAGAAGACTGCTGAGAATGCAGAGGAACTGAGAGGGAAACATAATTTGGTTGAAATTAAAAAAGGCAGCAGATATACATGATTCAATGTGTTTTAAAGAGAATGCAAACAGAATGGTTGGAAAAAATAAAAACAAGAAAAACATCAATGAAAGCATTTAATCTTGTCTTTCATGTTTAATCACTTTTAAATTTAAAGGCCTACTGAAATGAATTTTTTTTATTTAAACGGGGATAGCAGATCCATTCTATGTGTCATACTTGATCATTTTGCGATATTTCCATATTTTTGCTGAAAGGATTTAGTAGAGAACATCGACGATAAAGTTCACAACTTTTGGTCGCTGATAAAAAAAGCCTTGCCTGTACCGGAAGTAGCGTGACGTCGCAGGTTGATGGGCTCCTCACATTTCCCCATTGTTTACACCAGCAGCGAGAGCGATTCGGACCAAGAAAGCGACGATTACCCCATTAATTTGAGCGAGGATGAAAGATTCATGGATGAGGAACGTGAGAGTGAAGGACTAGAGTGCAGTGCAGGACGTATCTTTTTTCGCTCTGATCGTAACTTAGGTAAAAGGGCTCATTGGATTCCACACTTTCTCCTTTTTCTATTGTGGATCACGGATTTGTATTTTAAACCACCTCGGATACTATATCCTCTTGAAAATGAGAGTCGAGAACGCAAAATGGACATTCACATTGACTTTTATCTCCACGACAATACATCGGTGAAGCACTTTAGCTACGGCGCTAACGTGATAGCATCGTGCTTAAATGCAAATAGAAACAAAAGAAGTAAGCCCCTGACTGGAAGGATAGACAGAAAATCAACAATACTACTATCAGGAGACACCGAACCAAACACTGGACCTGTAACTACACGGTTAATGCTGTGCCGCCTGTCGAAGCCTAGCAATGCTGTTGCTAACGACGCCATTGACGCTAACTTAGCTACGGGACCTCGTCAGAGCTATGATAAAAACATTAGCGCTCCACCTACGCCAGCCCTCATCTGCTCATCAACACCCGTGCTCACCTGCGTTCCAGCGATCGACGGTGCGACGAAGGACTTCACCCGATCATCGATGCGGTCGGCGGCTAGCGCCGGATAGCGCGTCTGCTATCCTCAAAGTCCTCCTGGTTGTGTTGCTGCAGCCAGCCGCTAATACACTGATCCCACCTACAGCTTTCTTCTTTGCAGTCTCCATTGTTCATTAAACAAATTGCAAAAGATTTACCAACACAGATGTCCAGAGTACTGTGGAATTTTGCGATGAAAACATAGCTGTTTGTATTGTGATACAATGTGTCCGAATACTTCCGTTTCAACCATTGACGTCACGCGCAAACGTCATCATACATAGACGTTTTCAACCGGAAGTTCCCCGGGAAATTTAAAATTGCACTTTATAAGTTAACCCGGCCGTATTGGCATGTGTTGCAATGTTAAGATTTCATCATTGATATATAAACTATCAGACTGCGTGGTCGGTAGTAGTGGGTTTCAGTAGGCCTTTAAAGCTATCATAATCTGACGCAATAAATTTACCATGAATAAATAAAAGCCATGATAATGATGTTACTGTGTGATAAACTGCATACTGAGAACAGTTACCAAATAATATTAATCAACAAGAGTTTCCTGTTCAATCATGTTTTCCATTACTTTTGTGTTTTTAAAAAGGGCAACCTGGAAACAGGTTAATGCAGCGCTGGAATAATGCAAAAGACTGCACAGGGTCGGTCCTACTTATGCTCCTAAATGGCCCCCCCCCAAAAAATGTTTAAAGATAGTTTGATTTTATAGTGTATTTTAGGGACTCTCTGCATTAGTGGTATTTGATTTACATTTTGTTTTTACATTTGCATGCAGAATCATGAAGGTGTCGCTCTAAACGGTGTCATGTTCTAACCTTGGTTCACAGCAGGTGGCCGTGGTACAAGAGGTGCTGGACGCTTTTTACTTTTAGCACTTCCTGGGCTGGCTGAGCGGGAGGAGCTTCCTGTGCTTGGGGGCGTGTTGGCATCGGAGGCATCAGCCACCTGTGTGATACTGTACCATGGGTGACTCGCCGCCATTGTTGTTGGAACAGCAACACCTTCCTCCTCTTCTTCTGCTTCGTTATTTTCATCCTCATCATCCTCAAAAGGGTTAGAGGGCAAGGGGGGCGTACTGGATCTGGAGCCTTCGTCTTTAAGAGAAGACACAGAGCCTGTATTGGGAGATGTTGACAGTCCTGCAGAGGGACGGGGAGGAGCTTTCTTCTTCTTGGTTTCTGATTGGACCAGGGCAAGCCAAGGTGGATCTTTGGGTTTATGTGAGCCACGGGACAAGCTGGACAGTGAGACAGACACATGGATATGTCACAGAGGGGAATAGTACACGTGGATTGGCAAACATTCAATACGATGTCGCTCAGACAACAGACAGGGAACGGCAAAGATGAGATGAGATGAAAACAAAGAAAAGTTGGTTTGATTGAAATTCATCTACCTTCCTGGAGACTTCGATCTCTCCCTGGGTTTTGGAGGGGTGGGCAGACTCTGAGGTTCACCTGTGATTTTAGATGAAATATAAGCATCACTCAACTTTTTTCACCTTCACAATCATTTTCACCTGAGAGGGATCACGCACCAGCTGCAAGGCTGTCAGCTGTTCGGGGTAGTCTCACACGTGGGGAAGGAAGGGGCGGTGGGGTGATCTGGGCAACTCGGCGAGGTGCTGGCACTGGTCTGGGTGTGGCTTCATTTTGACTGACATGTGCAGCTGGCAGGTCACCGTTAGACTTATCATGAGTTAGTGATTCTTCTTCCCTTGCTGATTCATCGTCACCTTCATCATCACTCTCATCAAAAGGGTTTGGAGGAGAAGAGGGACGGTGTTTGTCTTCAGTCTCTCTACCGTCATTAAGCATGTCTGTGTCTTCCAAGGTGACCTTGTTTGTTTGCACAGGAGTGACTATGACAGTCATGTTTGTTGGCACCTCGTTCTCATTCACCTTGCCCACTGGGGAAGGGGTCTTTTCTTGGTTCGTCTCAGAGGTCGAGGCGTAGGGGCTCTTGCTGCAACCGATCCTGGCCGACTGGACTACAACCGGCCTCTGGCTCAGATCCGGTCGACCATTCTGATTTGCTGGAGCTTGCCTTTTAAGGTGGTGGGTGCAGACCAACACTCCAGAATCACTTTGTAGTTTGTAGGATCCAGGTAGCAAAGTGCTACGACACTCAGTGCACCTAAAAGTTCAATATATCCAGACCAGCAGAGAACCACGGAGAAAGTGATATCATCGTTACTTGACCGGTTTATTATACAGATCTTGATCTTAACCTTAATACATTTATTCTTTGCACAATAAAAGTGAATACCAATACCACTATGACATATATATCTACAACTAGTGTGTGTGCCGAATGGTGCCACAAATTCACCCAAGACAGCTCAGTGCTCACCTGAAGCAGTTTCGATGGTATAATTTGCCGTCTATCAGAAACCGCTGCACCAGATGGACATGCTTCTGACAGGCAGCACAGGTGCTGCTAAGCGTGCTGCGCTTTGTCGCTTCCAGACCCGCCTCCTTGGCTTGGCTCGGCTAGTGCAAGTGACCAGGACGTAGTTTCCACAGGGGGAGGACAGGCAGGAGATGTCAGGGGAAGGGGGGAGATGCAGAGCAATGTAGGAGGGGAAAATCAAACATGGATTAAGGATTTGAGGATGTGGATTCATCATTGTGTTTTACCTTTAATCGTTTATGTACTTGGTTCCTCTTATTCAAGTATTTCAAAAATCACAGCATTATTAAGTGATTTTAAAACATCCCTTAATCAGAATCAGCTATATTGGCCAAGTATGTTTAACACACAAGGAATTTGACTTGGAAGACTGTGTTCTCTTTGTTCAATGTAAGAATAAAAGAAAAGCACAACAACTAAAAAAATTATACAAATCAACTTAATTTTAAATACAATTCATGATCACAACACTGTATTTAGTTGTTTAAAAGTCCACATGGCTTGTGTAAGTAATGGTAGTTCTATATTTCCAGTATGTAGGCCAGTTTACGGTGTGATTTAAGGTTTGTTTCTTTAGATTACGGTAAAGCAGATTAGTGGTTTAGCAGCATGTGCAGCAGCCTAGGTATATTAAATCTTGGCACCGTGTTAAGGCAGTACAAAATTTAGCATACTGTAATATGTACACAAGGCTGACCTATCAGTTTTATTTCCACCTTTTAACCCCCTAACCCTGCCCACCCTACTGCCTAGACTGATGACCAGAGAGTGGAGGGGGGGTCAGATGTGGGGGAGGAGGAAGTACAGGAAGAGGAGGTGGAATGGATTTCCATCTGAAGAAGGGGTGACAATGCCAGTACATGGGTGTGTAGGGGTGGAGGAAAGAAGATTAAGGCATGGCAAAGAGAAGAGAGACAGGATACAGATGCTATCTTTGTAGCCGACGATTGTTTTCCATCCTTACTCTACCGCTTGTCCCTTTCGGGGTTGCGGGGGTGGAGGGGATGGGGGGCTGGAGCCTATCCCAGCTGCACTCGGGCGGAAGGCAGGGTACACCCTGGACAAGTTGCCACCTCATCGCAGGGCCAACACAGATAGACAAACAAGCATTCACATTCACACACTCGGGCCAATTTAGTGTTGCCAATCGGTTTTGTTTTATTTTATCCACATAGTGTAACAAAGTCACAAATATTAAATACTTATTTTTAAAGAATTTTTTTTATTTTTGTGGGTGTTAAAGAACTAAAAACTGTACGACCAACTAGCACATGCAAACATTTCAAGGCTTCAAGATACATCCAGATTTTGAACAAAGATTATTTGATCTTTTTCAAGCACTTAATGACAAACTGACCTGAAAAGTAAAACATGCAAAAGGGTAACCAGGCCTCGGAAATTAGAATCAACACATATATTATTGTATGTGTATATGCAAAATTATTATTTGCCAGATCACTTGGTTCCAAGGTAAAATCAAATTCTTACCTCAGACTCAACCTCTCTGTCATCTAGAGGAGTCGGGGGCTTCTTTTGTGCTGGCTCGTTATGAGTAAAAATGGCTGGCCTCTTCATGGAGGGAAGGTTTGCTGTAGAAATAGAGGAGTAAAACTGAAGTACTTTTGTAATTTGTCATGTTGGCCGGTCTGAAATGTATTGGTAGTCGGAACGTATAGAAAACAATGCAGTAAATTTGGACAGATCAATCCTGATCCTTAGTATCGGATCGGACCATCACTAGTACCGGTACAAACCTTGAGACTTGTTGTTGAAGAAGTTGTAGTACTGGGAGACATAGGTGATGATGCTGAGCTTGTCAGGAACCTTCATCGCTACCATGTCTTCTGGGTCCAACAGTGCTGGAATCCCCAGCTGCGTCTCAGCCACCTCAAAGGCCTGTGGTGAAGCAAAAAAAGAAAACAGATTACAAAAAACTCTTCCAAAACCATGGCGTGGTACACCATCATCTGTTGGACATAAAGGAGTGTTTTGTTCCACTGTGACAAGCAGTCTACAAAATAAATTAGATGCTAACTCCTGCTATATAACAACAGATCCTGGGCAGACGCATTCTAATGACAAGATTATTTACCATGTGACAGCAGTCAAATCTTGCCTACAAAGCACTATAAAACATCCCAAAACCTCCATCTCACGTTTTGTAAGTATATATGTAATGTAATAACACACACATTCACAATAACATGTAATATTTACGTATTTTGATAATTTCACAGACGCATCACAACGTTCAATATTTCCTTCAACATTATTAACACTATTAATAATGGCAGACTTCATGAGAGCAGACAACAACTAATTTGAGACAAATGATAATCCACACCAGAACCTTATATTTTTTAGGCCAAGTATATAGAGGATGAGCTACAAGTTTTAGAAGCTGAGTGATAAGCATATCCAGCAAGTAGCACTATTGCTAAATGCTAAACAAGAAATACAAACTACGAACATAGTAAAACATAACTTACTGTGCAATTTCTGCTCTGTGGGATTCACACTGATGGGATTTTCATATCTTTCCGTTTACATGAAGAATGAAATATAATCTTCAGGCAGGTTTAAAAATAAATAAATACATAAATAAAAAAAGGTAATTGCTAACAAACCTCTTTTCTTGTCTTTTTCGCTATCTCAGGGTCTAAGTTGAATGTCAAAGTTGACCAACTTCTGGGTTTATGGCCACAAACTTCTACTATACAAGTGAGAGGCTTTACCGACTCAGAGGCGATGCAGTAGCTCACTGGCTCAGTATGTCAATAGCTGCATAAGAGAGTTACACCTGTGTGATCATGGCGCCACTAAAAGTAGTTCCTCAGCGTTCACGCTTTTAATAATATCTCTGACACTTGGTTAATATGCAGGTCACAACATGTAAATGGAGTATTGTTGGCAGTTTTTGGATGTTTTTAGAGGGCTTTATGAGTGCTACAGATGACTCCCATTACATTCTTTGTTAGCTACCTCATACTTGCCGTATAATACCAGTTAGAATGAATTAAAAAAAGAAATACATATGTTCTTGTCTTACATAGGGATTGTGAATGATAGGCAAATTTCCAAAAAAGTGCAGTTCCCCTTTAAAAAGATGCACACTCCTTATTTGCAGTGTTAAATTACTTACTTGTGCTTAACCCTTAGGAATATAATGAACAATTTGTTGTCATTGATTAGTCAGCAGATTCTCTTGTGGTTCTTCAGCCAACGTCTTCAGTTTTTTGAAAGCCAAGGGCTAGAAAGAAGGTCGACAGCAAATCTGCCAAACTTTTACTCACACTAAAAATGAGCAGACTTTCTTTTCAGAGCTTAAATATACAATTGATTTACTGGAAAAAACTAAAATGTGTTTAAAATCTGTGCTTGTTTTATTTATTAAAAAACAAACATGCCGTATTTAAAATTCTTTACAGTAATGCTCAGTTTGACACTCTTAGAAAGTTATTAAACAGTACATGTGTTATTTTAGTTTGCAGAAGTAGAACTACAATGCAATAATGTGTTCCCCTTGCCACTTAGCAGTTGATTTACTGCGGTCTTAGTGCACTGTGGATTTTAGAGTACCATTGAAGTTTCATGTTAAAATTACATAGGTTTTAGACTGTATGAAGTGTTTTAAGAACATATGAAGTGTTTAGAAGTGTGTGTGAAAGCTGAATGTGGGCTTATACAGTCGGTAAGTGCGTATGATAGTCATATAACTCAAAACAGTGTCCCTACTTTGCGGAATTTCACTTCCCACAGGCGGGCTGTATCATTACCACTGCAATGTACAACTACATTATATTTATATTGTTAAATTAATACCACTTTCTCACCATTAATCATAACCAAGGGTTGCCCTAAAAAGACACATTCATTGAGGAGTAGTTTAATCAATGCCTGTAGATTAAAGCACAATCGTTACTAAATTATTATATTTGACTTAGAGGGCCCCTAATATGCAAAACCGACTTTTCTTATCCATTTGCACCTTTTTTGCATATTTGGGATACCCATAAATCCCGAAAATCTGAATCCAAACCCTTTGGAGGCGTGGCGGAAATATCAATGAAACTCATTAACCTTTCCAAAAAAAACTTTTAGAATCTGAGATGATTGTGACATATTTTGCCATAGTTACATCAGCGGATATCTCCATATATGGTAGAGTTTACCCACAAAGCTTTTTGCGAGTCCGCCATTTTTATTCAGTTGTAGTCCAGCGTTGTAGTCAATGAGTTGCCTTTTTTCCCTATCCTCTAGTGGGGCAGACTGACTCGTACATGCGCGCTAAAATCCTCTGTTGTTGCCATTTCTAATAAAAATAGTGTACAATATAACTTGTATCTGTCAGTAGAATCAATTTGAAAGCTCTAAAAACCACAACATGGCTGACAGGGTGGAAACAAAATCAAAGGGGGCTAGCCCTGGATGAGGACTTCAGCATGTAAATAAGATTGCACACAAAATAGAGCATTCTGAAGAGACAGTCAGAAAAGCAGCTTGAAAATGGTTTGTAAAACAAAATCTATTCAAAAATTTGACCAAGGCACCACCATTACAAGGAATTGTTTTAAATAGGGCTGTCAAACTATTAAAATATTTAATCGCCATTAATCGCATTTTGTTCATAGTTAACTCAAAATTAATCATGATTAATCGCAGATAGATATAATTTTTCATCATTATTAAGTGTACCGTAGACAGATAATTTTCAAGTTTTAACACCATGAATGGACAATTACTTACAATTAATTAACTAATTTAATGAAATGTGTTTTAAACATTAAGCTCTTTTAAACAGCTCAACACAAAAAGGGCAAACAGGCTTTTAATGACAAATAAAAAAATACCTGCTGTGTGTTGGTGTCTGGCCAGATTTTGTATTTTTTAGTAATACATAATTTGTATTCCCATGCTTTAGGAGAACTTGCATTCAGAGAAGGAGCTACTGTAGTCCATGTTAAGATACCAGTTTAATGCATTAAGAACACAAAATGTGGATTGTTACAATCATGCTTTTCTTGTCAAAGATGGTTGGTAAAATATGATTTTTTTACCTGAATACATGCTTCTTATATTCTGTACATTACATGTTATACAAGTTAATGGTCAACATATTGCTGCATGGCAATTATTTAACCTTCTCTATTAATTAATAAAATGAAATATTCAGGCTGCTAATCATTATGTAATTGAGAACTCAACCAGAACATGTTACATAAGAATTTACAAAATATTTCAGCCAGCCAGAAAACTGTAATGGAAACACGAACGTGAAATGACACCCACCTCTGAACAACGCGCACAGCTGGCATTTACTGCAGTGATGTCGTCCCACTGCAAAAAATATAACTTTCTTGTCGGGAGAACAACTTGCTACGGCTTTGAACCTGACACTTCTATAATGTGCCCTTTTCTTTGTCCATTTCTGCTCGCTTGTGTTTCATTAGTAACAAGTGAACTGCAGCCCAGTTTCCTCCGCTACATTTATAGTTATCACGCTATCGCATTAACTTTGACAGCTCTAAATGTAGGAAACAAATCATACTATAGCCTCTTTAACATGATTAAGGGCAAGATCCATCATCAAAAATACAAAACAAGGCTCTAAAACTAACTCACCAGTCGGTTGTTCTCATAGACGTCATCTTTTGACAGCGAGCCAAAGTCTCTGTAACAACACAAAAAGAAGGAGTTTGTAAAAAAGTGATCACATTTCAGGAAAACATTGGGTAAAATAAATTAATTATGGTAGCTATACTGTATTTAGCTCGCTGACCTATCAAAAATCTATTGTCCAAATATCCATATAGTACTGTAGTAATAAAGATTCTCAGCAGCGACACCAGACATACCCCAAAAACATCTCAGCTATTTAAAATTTAGGGGGAAACCTAATAGGACCAAATTAAAGAAGTGGCAGCACAAAACAGTCATGATGATTAAAAGCTTGGAAGGGGCCTGAGTTGAGGAACTGTCACCAGGCTCACACCAGTAAAAATCCTGCAGCAAAACTGGAAAATATCTGTGGTGTTTCAGGTTGAAAATGTGGTTGTTTGCAAGTCTGCAAAGGTATGTTGGAAACGGTCCAGGTGTTTGAATAGCACTGCAGCGGGAAAAACACCTAGAGCGAAAGGACTTGCAGATGATGTGGAAACCCCCCCCGACAAACAAGTGACCCGTGTTCTCTGTAATCTGGTTCCCATGCTCGTAAACACAATGAGCAGCAGCTCGAACTTAATGGCTGGTCTTACTGGGTCCTGTTCAGTCACTCAGCCAACAGAGGATAATTTTAGAGTGTCACTGAGCTGACACACCATCAGATGATGAATAGTGAAGAGTCTACCATGATTGTGTTTCAGTCCATGATTTATTTTTGGGCAAGAAGACAACTGTGAAAAGGAGACTGAGTACAGTATTTGTATGTTATACCGTACACATTGAATACGATTCAATAAGAAAAGAAAAACTTTGAACTTTGAAAACTGTGAAAAAAATGTAGTGGTAGGTTCCGCTGTTTACAAAAAGTTAAAAACATACACTTGAAACTCTGCCAAATATATTTCACTCCAGTCCTGAAAATGCCAGCATTGTGCATATCAAAATGATTAACAGCTACCAAACTAAAAGAAGAATACTTACATGCTGTCTTTCTTATAGATTTGGAGTTTACATGATGGCAAACAAATACTATTCAGATCCTGCACTAAAATGTAAGTTTCTTCCTACACTGAACAAAAATATAAATGCAACATTTTTGTTTTTGCTCCCATTTTTCATGAGTTGAACTCAAAGATTTTAAACTTTTACTGTATACACAAAATACCTATTCCTCTCAAATATTGTTCACAAATCTGTGTTAGTGAGCATTTCTTGTTTGCCAAGATAATCCATCCCACCTTACAGGTGTGGCATATTAAGATGCTAATTAAACTGCATAATTATTGCACAGGTGTGCCTTAGGCTGCCCACAATAAAAGGCCACGCTGAAATGTGCAGTTTGATCACACAGCATAATGCCACAGATGTTGCAAGTTCTGAGGGAGCGTGCCGTTGGCATGCTGACTGCAGGAATGTCCACCAGAGATGTTGCCCCTGAATTGAATGTTAATTTATCTACCATAAGCAGTCTTTAAAGGCGTTTCAGAAAATTTGGCAGTACATCCAACCGGCCTCACAACCGCAGACCAAGTGTAACACACCAGCACAGGACCTCCTCATCCAGCAGGTGTACCTACATGATCATCTGAGACCAGCTACCTGGACAGCTGCTGCAACAATTGGTTTTACATAACCAAATAATTTCTGCACAAACTGAGAAACCGTCTCAAGGAAGCTCATCTGCATGCTCGTCGTCCTCATCGGGGTCTCGATCTGACTGCAGTTTGTCGTCGTAACCGTCTTGGGAGGGCAAATGCTCACATTCAATGATGTCTGGCATGTTGGAGAGGTGTTCTCTTCACAGATGAATCCCGGTTTTCACTGTTCAGGGCAGATAGCAGACAGCGTGTGTGGCGTCGTGTGGGAGAGCGGTTTGCTGATGTTAATAGAGTGGCCCACGGTGGGGGTGGGGCCCAATGTTGTGCCATTCACCCGAGACCATCCCCTCATGTTGCAGCATGACAATACACGGACCCATGTTGCAAGGATCTCTACACAATTCCTGGAAGCTGAAAACATCTCAGTTCCATTGAGCATATTTGGGATGCTGTGGATTGGCGTATACGACAGTGTGTTCAAGTTCCTGCCAATATGCAGCAACTCCGCACAGCCATTGAAAAGGAGTGAACCAACATTCCACAGGCCACAATCAACAATCTGATCAACTCTATGCGAAGGTGATGTGTTGCACTGCGTGAGGCAAATGGTTGACACACCGGATACTGACTGCTTTTCTGACCCAGAGTGTCTTTTTATAGTGGGCATCCTAAGGCACACCTGTGCATCTCGATATGCCACACCTAAGCGGTAGGATGAATTATCTTTGAAAATAATAAGTGCTCACTAACACAGATTTAGACAGATTTGTGAACAATATTTGAGAGCAATAGGTCTTTAGTGTATATAGTAAACATTTTAGATCTTTTTGAGTTTAACTCATGAAAAATGGGAGCAAAAACCAAAGTGTTGCATTTATATTTTGGTTCAGTATAAGTTTAAACCACACACTACCATGACGCTTCCTGAATGTTGTACGTTTATTGATATCCTGGAATCTATCTATTTGCCAGATGTCCCCATGAGTACAATTTTATGTTTTATCATTGCAGCTACATTGAAAAAGAAGCAGCATGAAGCAAAATATTAAAGTGCATCCAACTTTGCAACTTTGAGTGTGCTATCATAATACTTTCACAAACTCTCTGTTGAGTGAACAACATGAGTGACCGTGCATCAGTGAGATATTCTGTATTTCCAGGAGAATGCACTGGCTACAGAGCATCACTACAATAACTGGGTCCCATATTAGAGAACTAAACACAGTTTGACAGGCAGAGGAATTGGCTGCAGATTAGCCCGATGGACTGTCTGTCTGAATCAGAGCGGACTGGACTGTCTGGATGACTGCAGTTACTGCACACACTGGGGGCTAAACAGGAAGCCATGCTGGGAAACAAATTGAAACGAGAAGAGCTGAAATGCTAGCAGTTCAAATATTTTTCCATTAATTTATTGTCATCCTTAATTGGGTGTATGTATGACGAATTAAAGGGGCTATGTTATTAGGTATTCAGTATAGCGGCTACATGTTATCATGTTTGTCTACCTATTTGAAGCGGCTATGTACATCTGATTGATTGATTAAAACTTTTATTAGTAGATTGCACAGTGAAGTACATATGCCGTACAATTGACCACTAAATGGTAACACCCGAATAAGTTTTTCAACTTGTTTAAGTCGGGGTCCACTTAAATTGATTCATGATACAGATATATACTATTTTCATAATACAGTCATCACACAAGATAATCATCAGAGTATATCAATGAATTTTTTACATTATTTACAATCCGGGGTGTGGGATATGGAGGGGGGGGAGTGGGGGGGGGGGGGTTAGGATTGGTTGGTATCAACATTTCAGTCATCAACAATTGCATCATCAGAGAACTGGACATTGCTGATGTGCATCTGAATGATTCCCGGGCGCGGCACCGCTGCTGCCCACTGCTCCCCTCACCTCCCAGGGGGTGAACAAGGGGATGGGTCAAATGCAGAGGACAAATTTCACCACACCTAGTGTGTGTGTGACAATCATTGGTACTTTAACTTTAACATCGGAACAGTGTAGGACTGACTTGGTAGGATATGTACAGCAGGTAGTGGACACAGAGAGAGAGATCACAAAGTATAAGAAAAAGTGTCTACATTTGATTATTTACATTTGATTATTTACAATCCGAAGTGGTATGATGTGGAAGGGAGGGTGTTAGTTTAGGGTTGAAGTTGCCTGGAGGTGTTTTAGTGCGGTTTTGAAGGAGGATAGAGATGCCCTTTCTTATACACCTGTTGGGAGTGCATTCCACATTGATGTGGCATAGAAAGAGAATGAGTTAAGACCTTTGTTAGATCGGAATTTGGGTTTAACGTGGTTAGTGGAGCTCCCTCTGGTGTTATGGTTATGGCGGTCATTTACGTTAAGGAAGTATGTAAGAATATAGTATTATACATAGTAGCACTTTGCAATATTACAACATATATATTTTAGTGCAACATAAAAATGTATATTGTGAGATGTAACTTTGTAACTAAGTTTATATCATAATTTTAACATCAGGGCTGTGGCTAATATAACTGCAACAACACTGCTACTTTGTAGGCGCATTTTTATGTCACTTGAAATAATTTTATGGCGATAGCTGACAGGACCTTGGATACCAACAATGTCGAAGATTCGGAAAGTACAACAGAAGCTAAACCCCAAAAAAAAAGAGGAACTGATGCCATAAAGAGGAAAGAGGACGTTTAAAAAACAACACCAACTTACAACGGTAGGTTAATTTGCAAATAATTTTCGCCAACAGATCATTGCTTTGCAATTTTAACATGTCTATTCTTTTCTATCGGTTGAAAACACAAAATTAAGAACAGTGCAGAGATAGTTTTAAAATGTAACAACATACTGACGTTACCTAAAAACCATGACGTGATGAAAAGAAAAATAAACCAAACTGGTCTGACTGAGCTGTTGTCCAAAAGCATCGTCTATTATAAACAGTCCTGCAGACACTGAGAAAATACAGATTATATATCTAAATTAATGTGTTGACATGGTCTAGGTAGTGTATACACTGTCGAAAAGAAGGGCTGGCACTAAAAATATTTTTTGTTTCTGAATTGTCTTGTTAAAGTACCAGTACAATGGAAAAACAAGTTGCCTCTATATTGAAGCTATTATCATGTTCATCTGATTTATAACACCAAAAGACTTACAAAGTTTGCGAGTAAATAGATATAATCAAAATAGTATCAAACCCACAGAGATTCCCAAGACGTTTTGAGAGATAATGAGCAAGCCAGTCACGTAATCCGTGACGTAGAGACGGGTACCACAGATCCCTTTCCCATCAAGAACAATGCAAATCATGCAGACTTTGTGAGTGCCAACAATGATTACTTTGGTAAAAATGATGATCCTGAACCCTATATTTTTATTCCTGAATATAAGGAGGGTGAGCTACAAGTTTTAGAAGTTGTGTGCTAAACAGATCCAGCTTTAGTGAAACACTATAGCATCACGTAGCAGTATTGCTAAGTGCTAAACAAGAAATACAAACTACAAACATAATAACATGATCGCTTACTGTACAATGTTTGCACTCACTGCGATGACGACTGATGGAATCTTCACACCTTCCTGTTTAGATGAAGAATTAACCATTACCCACATGAAAGGTTTAAAAGGAAAAATTGCTGTCTGGTTGTGTGTCTGTCTCCATCTCTGGGTATAAATTGAATGTCATACATCAACAACTTATAAATGTATGGCTTAATCCTCCTATTTTCCAGATGAGAGGCATGATTTATAATCTACTATGAACTTTGACGAGCCAAGACGCGATGCAGCAGCGGTAGCAGCAGGACATTGTCCAGCTCACAGTACTGCAGCAGAGGGCTAGTTAGCTATCTGTTATCAATGCGCCGCTAAAAAATAGTTTGTCTGTATGTGTGCTTATAATACCAACATTGCTAATATTTGTTTAATATTCAGGTCACGATATGTAAATAAGAGTATTGTTAGCGGGTGTTAGATGGTTATTTAGAAGGCTTTGTGGGCGGAACAGAGAGCTCCCATTGACTCAATTGTGAGCAGACTTTGTGTTTACTTATGACTTAGAATGCATAAAAATGGAAAAACATGTGTGTTCATGTCTTGTATAGGGATTGTGAATGATATACAGCGCATCACTTTATAATTTTTGCATATTTCCAGTTTGACTGATCAGCTGATATGGTCAGAGTGCAGAAGCGTTCCCATCCTGACGTCATCTGACCCCAAATCTACGGAAATTGCCGAAGACATTCCTAGCGGAATATTCAAAATGGCCGTCTGACATTGTGGCATTTTGTGATGTTTAGACGCTATTTTCACATATTTTGCGCCAGATTGTAAAATTGGATATGGTTTAATGGATACAATGAAACATAATTAAAGTATATAAAGTCAACTTGTTTTTCCATTCTACTGGAACTTTAAATCCTTTAGTTTTTGCCCTTAAAGTCCTCCTTTGTCCATTATTCCCTGAGTTTGTAAACATTAACAAAAACGACAACAAAATTGAGAAAATAAAAAAGTAAATATATAATTACTGTGACAATGCGGACTCACCAACAGTTGTTATATTGTCCTCTCTCCAGACTCTTATTAATCTACTTTTTAATTTCCTGTTAATAGTTGGTTACTTTCTGCTGCAACACAGTTCCATCTGGATTTTCTTAAGTGTTGTTTTAAGCTAATACTAATACTTCAGAACAAGAAAATTCAGTTCATTTTCCGTGGAGGTGATTATTATTAATTTTAGGGAGTGGCTCCACATGCTGTGTATGGAGATACACAATTGGCTGCTAGCTTGACAGCCACGAGACCAAAAATAAATAGTGCCAGCCAGACAGAATGTCGGTGTCTGAACCACCAGCAAATCCCAAATTGTTTGTATTAAATGTTCACTTTATATGCTTATATGCAGGCATTTATTTTATTTTATAAGGAGGACAGATTGTGTGTACCTTTCAGACACGATAGTAATGCACTTTGTGCTAACTGCAAAGTTTAAAGTTATTTCCCTCTAATTTTACAAAAATGTCACTTATTTTCAAATGGAAATGTCGACAGGTCAGCCCCTCACAGATATGCATAAGCGCCATGGCCAATTATGCAAATCATTTTGTAAAGACATGCAGATGATCCAGTGATTATAATGCAGAAAATGTGTGTCGCTACAACTGTAATATTTAAAGTTAAGTTAAAGTACCAATGATTGTCACACACACACGAGGTGTGGTGAAATTTGTCCTCTGCATTTGACCCATCCCCTTGTTCACCCCCTGGGAGGTGAGGGGAGCAGTGGGCAGCAGCGGTGCCGCGCCCGGGAATCATTTTTGGTTATTTAACCCCCAATTCCAACCCTTGATGCTGAGTGCCAAGCAGGGAGGTAATGGGTCCCATTTTTATAGTCTTTGGTATGACTCGGCCGGGGTTTTAACTCACAACCTACCGATCTCAGGACGGACACTCTAACCCCTAGGCCACTGAGTAGGTAATTAATTTGAAAACATTTGTATTATTTGTAAAATAATAAAAATATAAACAACAATACATTTAAATAACGAGGAATATGAAAACAAACTATAAAATGCAGTTTTTCTGTTTGAATTTTTTTTTATTCAGTTTACCACCATAGTCTTTTTGTGTCATTAATAAAATGTTTGTTATCAAATACAAAAATCTTCACATTTATTGGTGAAATACATCTTTGGACAATGTTGACCAGTATTGTAAGTCAATGCATAATAATTTTGTAAACGTATAAATAAGTGCTTTATGTATTATGCTTGTGTGAGGTACTTTTTTGAAACCTTTATTTTGTTAATGCAGTCGGACTGGATGTTGCGTTCAGCGCTGTTATTGAAAAGAGGAGATGTGTGTTGTTGTTCTGAGTTAAACTAGTAAAGAGACGACTTGAGGGTGTTAGAATAAAGAAGGAGCCTCTCAAGTTGCGACAGCTGTCCTATTTGTACATTGATCTTACATGGATAATGTCATTCACAACAACACAAGCCGATGATGTGTTGTGGGTGTTGATTGTTCTTGCTAGTTTTAGCTTCATAGTTAAGTCGCCGTTTCAAGTGGCCGTCTTGACACTGTTTAGTTCAGGACGAGGTAGCAACCATGGTCAAATCCCAAACTTCTAGTTGACGTGGTCTTTTTTTCATTATTACGCTCATTCATCCGTTTCAACGTTACAGGAATTTACTTGCATGTTGCATCATGTTTTTTTCCGAATTATAGTATTTTTAGGATCGTGAGAAGCCAAAATCGAAATCAAGATTAAAATTTGATTGTCAGCCCTACTTTACATTCTTAAACAACTTATCGAATGTGTCAAAAAAAAAAGGAAGCTAATGATCAAATGCTGCGACAATTATGTAATAATATGGAGAGGTGACTAAACATTAACAGTATATGGTTTGACAGATACCACTGGCCCACATTGTTTGTTAAGGCCTGAAATTAGATTAAATGGCTTTGTCATTGTAAAAAGACGTAACATGGACATTTTCCTACCTTGTTGGCATCATTCACTTCCCATACATACAAAATAAATGAAAACAAGTTTGAAAGCTCTTTCTAAAACAACTGCATTTTCAGCTTGAATACACTCAAGCTAATATTCACAGGATGATAACTGTTGATGCAATATAGCATAAACCAGTGGTTCCCAAACTTTTTTGCCATGCCCTCCTTATGGCACATAAAAAAAGGGCTTTAGGTGCCCCCAAAATATACGCTGCATGTGTGTACAAAAACTACTTTGTGAAAATAATCTGACAATAACGTATACTTTTTATTTAAATATATGAGTTAGAAACTTAATTTATCTTGTATTTGCCAAAACAGAAACAGAATAGCAACATCTATGCGTTAAAGGCCTACTGAAATGAGATTTTCTTATTTAAACGGGGATAGCAGGTCCATTCTATGTGTCATACTTGATCATTTCGCGATATTGCCATATTTTTGCTGAAAGGATTTAGAAGAGAACATTGATGATAAAGTTCGCAACTTTTGGTCGCTGATAAAAAAGCCTTGCCTGTACCGGAAGTAGCGTGACGTCACAGGTTGTGGAGCTCCTCACATCTGCACATTGTTTACAATCATGGCCACCAGCAGCGAGAGCGATTCGGACCGAGAAAGGGACGATTACCCCATTAACTTGAGCGAGGATGAAAGATTCGTGGATGAGGAAAGTGAGAGTGAAGGATTAGAGGGCAGTGGAAGCGATTCAGATAGGGAAGATGCTGTGAGAGGCGGGTGAGACCTGATATTCAGCTGGGAATGACTAAAACAGTAAATAAACACAAGACATATATATACTCTATTAGCCACAACACAACCAGGCTTATATTTAATATGCCAAAAATTAATCCCGCATAACAAACACCTCCCCCCTCCCGTCCATATAACCCGCCAATACAAATCAAACACCCGCACAACACACTCAATCCCACAGCCCAAAGTACCGTTCACCTCCGCAAAGTTCATACAGCACATATATTTCCCCAAAGTTACGTACGTGACATGCACATAGCGGCACGCACGTACGGGCAAGCGATCAAATGTTTGGAAGCCGCAGCTGCGTACTCACGGTAGCGCGTATCCAACTCAAAGTCCTCCTGGTAAGAGTCTCTGTTGCCCAGTTCTCCACAGGCCAATGTGTATCCAACTCAAAGTCCTCCTGGTAAGAGTCTCTGTTGTCCCAGTTCTCCACAGGCCAATGGTAAAGCTTGACTGTCATATTTCGGGAATGTAAACAATGAAACACCGGCTACGTGTTTGTGTTGCTGCAGCCGGCCGCTAATACACCGCTTCCCACCTACAGCTTTCTTCTTTGCTGTCTTTATTGTTCATTAAAAAATTGCAAAAGATTCACCAACACAGATGTCCAGAATACTGTGGAATTTTGTGATGAAAACAGACGACTTAATAGCTGGCCACAATGGTGTCCCAAAATGTCCGCTACAATCCGTGACGTCACGCGCAAACGTCATCATACCGAGACGTTTTCAGCAGGATATTTCGCGGGAATTTTAAAATTGCACTTTACTAATCTAACCCGGCCGTATTGGCATGTGTTGCAATGTTAAGATTTCATCATTGATATATAAACTATCAGACTGCGTGGTCGGTAGTAGTGGGTTTCAGTAGGCCTTTAAGGTTAAACTTAACAAAAATGGATCAAGACTCCGTGGTCACCGACATTTTTGAGCCCAAGCTTTCCAGTTTTAAGGTTGAAAAAGTGATACATAATTAAAGCAAGTTTTACAGTATTGTGAGTGATTGGTTATTAATAACGTTTCATATTTTTCGCTTTATGCCTTCCTTCTTCATCTGTAAACCAAATGATTCACCATCCTCCTAAGTTAAAAACTTACAAGTTGTTCTTCAAACAGGGACCTCCACTCTAATAAAACATGGTACGTCTACTTGAACAGATAAATAAATGGCAGTGGTTACACTCGCAGTGATTATAAATACATCTTTACCATACCATCTAATACAACCATTTGAACTTGCAGTTGACACCTTGACCATAAAACACACTATTTGCACAGCAACTTTGGCTTCTGAAAGGCTTTAGTTTTTTGGGGGAGTTAAAAAGAAAGTGCAGCTACTTTCAGAGCTGCTAAACATTGCAAACAAGTAACCTTTCCAAAACAACAGTAATTTGCAAATTTTGGATTGAAATGTAAACGTTGATGTGATACTGTGAATAATCCAAGTGGTCACTGGTTAGTTTTAGTGGTTAAATAGTTACATTCCATTTAAGTGAGCAGGTCAAATCGGCACATCACTGCTGACAAGAAAGGCTTGAATGATTAGTGGTTGGGGCCATCTTGACTCACGCCTTGTCATCTCCTCCAGCAATGCAAAATGCCTGATGGGGGAAAAGTGTCTATTATCACAAATCCATGTAACACTCTTGGAATCGTGTTCTTCTTTTTTAAAAGCTGAGGAGTGGTTTGTTGTTCCAGACACAGGGCTTGTCTGGCTGTGTTAAGTACAGTACACTGAGCTTTCTCCCAATGTGGCACTGGTGTGTAAGATAATGGATGCGACATTCATCCATCCATCCGTTTTCTACCGCTCGTCCCTTTCGGGGTCACGGGGGTTGCTGGAGCCTATCCCAGCTGCATTCAACATACACATTCACATATCAAAAACACAAAGCAGTAAAAACTTGTGAATGCTGAGATTAAAAGAAAATATTGGTCGTGATGTTGATAGAAATAACTTTGGTCTTAAAGGAGGACTGCACTTTTTTATTTTATTTTGCCAACATGACAACAGATGTATTATTTTCAATACATTCTAAAGAGTTAATAAATGCGATTAAGGGTCCGCTCACACTGCAGCCTATGGCAGCCGCACTTTTCTGCCTATCACAACCTTAAAAAAAACATCCGAACACCTCCATTTAGGTTTTATATACATACTGTAAGTATATATGTAATGTAGTAACAGGCACATTTATTATAACAGTTAATATTTACATTTTAAGAATAAGCAGCGCATTATTTTTAAAAAACACATCACGACGTTTGCTTTTTGTAACAACATCACTGATTACTGCTCACTGCAGACTTCATGAGAGCCAACAAACATAAAACATAATTTACTGTACAAGGTCTGCTGTCATTAGTAGAGGTGGGAATCGTTGGGCACCTCCCGATTTGATTACGATTTAAGAGCTACGATTCATAATAGCTTTCTATATAGAAGCAACTTGTTTTTCCACTCTACTGGTACTTAAAACCAGCGTGCTGGCACAAGCATGGTATGGAGACAGTCAAATCACATGATAAAATAATTACTCATTCGTGTTTGCATATTATGGACAACATGTACCAAGTTACAGTATATGGCAATCTAAAACGTTTGAAACAGTAGCCTTTGGTAAAATGTCTCCTCTGTAGTTTTGGGCGTACATTAGGCTGCTAAGTATACTGTACTTGAACTGAAAAACTATTTTGTCCCACACGCCATCAGACTGGGCGGGGGGGGATTTGAATTTTCCCGAGGGAACTCTCCTAAAGGAATCAATAAAGTACTATCTATCTATCTATCTATCTATCTACCAGTATAACCATTGCTAGCGTTGGTTGTAGTTCGTTTTAGTCTTTGCTTTCTGATAGTACTGGCAATGACCTTATGATTGCCATTTGTTGTGATATTGTACGCAGGCATGATGTACTTCTTTGTAAAAAATCAGCTTAATTCCTGTGTAAAATGTGTTGGTTAGAGAATTGTTATTGACAAAACGTTTGTCTATTCAGCTATTATGGTCCCAGCACCTCAACCACTAGTAAGAGGCAATGGAAGTTTGAAGTTCCTTGGAGTAGCCCAGTCGATCAAGCTGGATTCGGCTGCATATCTGGCAACCTCAGTCAGGGAAAAGGGGGAGGGGACTACAGCATTTTGACCCTGATTGCAGTACCATTTCTAGCCAGATTCTTACATATGGCTCCTTTAAGTCTGTCTGCCGTCTGTGACATCATCAGAAAATGGTGGATACTTAAGGTGGTTGAGGAAGGTTATAACAAACGCAAGCGCCACACGACAATCTCATAAATTAAAACACAAAAGCCACAACAAAGACAAATGACAAAACACAATAATATAAATCCACAACTTGCTTTAAGCCAAAAAGGATGCGGCTGACACAACGGAGGTGACAGCGGAACAAGTTGGGGCAAAGCATCGCCTTCCGGAACACAAACATTGGCAGTCCAGGCAAAGGTAATTATTCAGAAACAAATAAATACAAGAGATGGATCAAGGAAGCTATGAAAATTAGGAAACGATGGGCCAACACCATCAACAGGGATGAGGGGGCAAACATGCTTCCGCACACCTGGCACGCTGTCCTTTATCTGTGACACCAGGGTGGAGAACAGAATACAGATATGGCCGGGTCGAGGAACTTTTTTAGCAGGTAAATATACTGTTAAAATGTTGCTTACTCTAGTTGTATTACTTGAATGTTGAAAATCCATCCATACATCCATTTTCTACCGCTTGTCCCTTTCGGGGTTGCGGGTGCTGGAGCCTATCTCAGCTGCATTCGGGCGGAAGGCGGGGTACACCCTAGACAAGTCGCCACCTCATCACAGGGCCAACACAGAGACAGACAACATTCACACTCACATTCACACGTGAGCATAAAATGTTTCCTCTTGTTAACGCAACCTGAAGTGTTGGTTGCACTTTGTTCAAATAAGATGTGAATGCATTGACCATTGTCGTTTACTTGCTTGTTTGTATCCATAATTCATGTATACCACATTTCCGTACAAAAAATAACAGGAATATAGGAAACGTAATCTGTTCTGTCCTGATTCCAGTAGTTATTTCAAAGTCACACTGCTTGATTTTTATTTTTTGCTAATAAGTTACTGAAATGATTTCACCTCACTAAATTGTTTTGGATCGTATCGTTCTAAAAAATAATATCATCCCTGAATCGTATCTGCAACCACAAATTTAAAATCTAATCAAATAGCTGTTAATCCGGTTTAGTGGCTGCAGGATTAGGTCCCTGTTTTTTTGCAGATGATGTGGTCCTGATGGCTTCATCTGGCCAGGATCTTCAGCTCTCACTGGATCGGTTCGCAGCCGAGTGTGTAGCGACTGGGATAAGAATCAGCACCTCCAAGTCCGAGTCCATGGTTCTCGCCCGGAAAAGGGAGTGCCATCTCCGGGTTTGGGAGGAGACCCTGCTCCATGTAGAGGAGTTCAAGTACCTCGGAGTCTTGTTCACGAGTGAGGGAGTATTGGATCGTGAGATTGACAGGTGGATTGGAGCGGAGTCTTCAGTAATGTGGACGCTGTATCAATCCGTTGTGCTGAGCCGGAAGGCAAAGCTCTCAATTTACCGGTCGATCTACGTTCTCATCCTTACCTATGGTCATGAGCTTTGGGTTGTTACCGAAAGGACAAGATCACGGGTACAAGCGGCCGAAATAAGTTTCCTCCACCGGATGGCGGGGCTCTCCCTTAGAGATAGGGTGAGAAGCTCTGCCATTCGTGAGGAGCTCAAAGTAAAACCGCTGCTCCTCCACATCGAGAGCAGCCAGATAAAGTGGTTCGGGCAACTGGTCAGGATGCCACCCGAACGCCTCCCTAGGGAGGTGTTTAGGGCATGTCCATCCGTTAGGAGGCAACGGTTCAGACCCAGGACACGTTGGGAAGACTATGTCTCCCGGCTAGCCTGGGAACGTCTGGGTAACCCCCGGCAGGAGTTGAACGAAGTGGCTGGGGAGAAGGAAGTCTGGGCTTCTCTGCTTAGGCTGCTGCCCTGCGACCAACCTCGGATAAGTGGAAGAAGATGAATGGATGGATAGTTGTTAAAACAAATCATTACACCCCTAATCATTGGTCATGAGGGGAAAAAAACGAATTTTGTACGATTCGGCCTCTGTTGGACAACAAAAAGAGAGGTATTGCTAAATTGTTTCTTACATTTTTTTAATGCTAGACAAAAAAGGGAGCACATCACTTTACAGTTATGATTGTCACACACTAGGTGCAGTGAAATTATCTTCTGCATTTGACCCATCCCCACAGCGGAGCAGTGAGCAGCAGCGGTGGCAGCGCCCGGGAATCATTTGGTGATTCAACCCCCAATTCCAACCCTTGATACTGAGTGCCAGGCAGGGAGGTAATGGGTCCCATTTTATAGTCTTTGGTATGACTCGGCCAGGAACTCACGACCTACCGCTCTCTGGACGGACACTCTAACCACATCTATGACATCAAGTCTATACTACTTAGCCATCTGAGTGATAGTTTCACTTCTGTGCACTGCCTACAATTTCTATCGTTGGAAAAAAATAAGCTTTTTTTGATTTTGTCAACTAATTAACTGTCTGTCCGCTATCTGTTGTTGTGTTCCCTAATTTGAGTGTACATAAATGAAGGTGTGTGTTGCTGAGCCCAACCTGGACATAATCTGGACTGGACCTGGTTTTAAGAACCCTTTTAACAATCTAATTTAATTGACAACCTGGTCTGGTGAAGATAATGTCCTTTATGTAAAAAGATAAAAATAAAAAATAAAAACAATTTGTGGAGGGGGGCGTGGCCTGCGGGCCTACCGCAGAACGGGGTGTGCAAGGACCGGCCTCGAAGACATCGAAAGGTGAGTAGATGGCCCAGGTGTGCCTTGTTATCTAATCACCTGTCGCCTTTATTAGCAGCAGCCGGAACGAGACACAGGGTGGGAGTTGGAGCCCGAAAAGACACACGAACTGAGACACGCTGGACTGCAAAGGAATTCCAATGCGGAAACTCGTCATGCATCCCTGTTAGTTGGCTGTGTGACGATGCAGTTGACTTCATCTGATCCATCGGCGCACTCTCTGATGCCATTACATTGTCTGCTGCCCAGAATGCAGTTCCCGTCATCACATTTGAACTGATCTGCTCCACAGATGCGTACAGGACAGTTTACTTCATCGCTGCCATCTTTGCAGTCAGAGTCTCCGTCACACCTCCATCTAATGTGAATACACTCTCCAGAACGGCATTGCATGTCACTGTTTGAGCATTTGGCTGGTGGTGTTGGGTGACGCCCACAACGTGTTGGACACTCATCCGACTGATCCTGACAGTCAACATCATCGTCACACAGCCAACTAACAGGAATGCATGATGAGTTTCCGCACTGGAATTCCTTTGCAGTCCAGCGTGTCTCAGTTTGTGTGTCTTTTCGGGCTCCAATTCCCACCCTGTTTCGTTCCGGCTGCTGCTAATAAAGGCGACAAGTGATTAGATAACAAGGCCCACCTGGGCCATCTACTCACCTGTCGCTGTCTTCCAGGCCGGTCCTTGCACACCCCGTTCCGCGGCAGGCCCGCAGGCCACGCCCCCTCCGCACAATTCTTGAACAAAAAATAAAATAAAATAAAAACACTTACATAGAAACTTGTAATTAATGAAAATGAGTACAATTAACTGTTAAAGGATTGGCAACACTAAACTGGCCCTAGTGTGTGAATGTGAGTGTGAATGTTTTTGCATTGTTTTCTGCATGTAAAATTAAGACTACTCTTTATAAAAATGTGTTTTGTGTTTATATAGGATGTTTGGAACAGATGAATTGGAATGCATCATTTGTCATTACATGCGCAAACATTTTTTAGGATTTTGTTCGATTTGGTCTTTGTTGGACCTTTTGGAACGGACTACTAACAGAAACCGAGGTTTTGCTAATTGTTCCTTAAAATGTTTAAATGTTAGACAAAAAAGGAGGGAGAAGCTATGATGCAACAATCATGTGATCTATTTTGTAGGGATGTATTGATTGATCAATATACCGATTTATACTCATAAATCTCAAGTATATTGACCTGTGCTCTGCAATTTTCCTTTCGGAAGAATCTATTGATTTTATCGATACTAGAAAAAGGAAAACACTGGATTTAAGAACAGCAGACTTTATATGAAGTTTAGTTCATTTAATGATAAGGACGTAAAAGTTAAAAGGAGCCATATGTAAGAATTTCTTTTCAAGTCCACTAAATGGTAACACCAGAATAAGTTTTTCAACTTGTTTAAGTTGGGGTCCACGTTAATCAATTCATGGTACAAATATATACTATCAGCATAATACAGTCATCATACAAGGTAATCATCAGAACAAGGACACCATAAAAGTGTAGCTTTCAGCTTCTTATGGTATGTACATCAAGCCTTGTGGTTAGAGTGTCCGAGACTGGAAGGTCGCGAGTTCAAACCCCGGCCCAGTCATACCAAAGACTATAAAAATGGGACCCATTACCTCCCTGCTTGGCACTCAGCATCAAGTTTAAGTTAAAGTACCAATGATTGTCACACACACACACTAGGTGTGGTGAAATTTGTCCTCTGCATTTGACCCATCCCCTTGATCACCCCCTGGGAGGTGAAGGGAGCAGTGGGTAGCAGCGGTGCTGCGCCCGGGAATCATTTTTGGTGATTTAACTCCCAATTCCAACCCTTGATGCTGAGTGTGAGGTAATGGGTCCCATTTTTATAGTCTTTGGTATGACTCGGCCGGGGTTTGAACTCACAACCTACCGATCTCAGGGCGGACACTCTAACCCAGTGGTTCTTAACCTTGTTGGAGGTACCGAACCCCACCAGTTTCATATGCGCATTCACCAAACCTTTCTTTAGTGAAAAATAAAATGTTTTTTTTTTCAAATTCAAGAAAAAGATATGGTTTTTTTTACTGGTGCACAAAATGAACCATGCATGAACATCACCTTGTTCAAAGAACAAAACCAACACAGTGCATGAACTCACAACAAATTACACACCTTACACACATTACCATGAATTGATTAACGTGGACCCCGACTTAAACAAGTTGAAAAACTTATTCGGGTGTTACCATTTAGTGGTCAATTGTACGGAATATGTACTGTACTGTGTAAACTGTACTGTTTCATATAATGTATTCTCTTCCTTTGCAATCCGCTAGTAAAAGTTTCAATCGATCAATCAAACAACCTGCATATCAGATGGAAAATTAGATTGTTGAACATTGTTTGGGGGTATCCATAATACGCCAATAGGGAGAAGTTTTTATCTACACGATAAGTTGGATGTGTCTTTACCTCCGTGGCGGAGGCTCCGCTGAACCCCTAGGGTTCGACCGAACTCAGGTTAAGAACCACTGCTCTAACCACAAGGCCACTGAGTGGGTTGGAATCAAGGGTTGGAATTGGGGGTTAAATCACCAAAATTATTCCCGGGCATGGCCACCGCTGCTGCTCACTGCTCCCCTCACCTCTCAGGGGGTGATCAAGGGGATGGGTCAAATGCAGAGGACACATTTCACCACACCTAGTGTGTGTGTGACAATCATTGGTACTTTAACTTTACTTTTTTAACTATATGTTGTAGGAACCAGAATATGAATGAATGAGTGAAAATGTGTGTAAATGGGGGTGGAGGGAGTGAGGGTGTTTGGGTTGGTGCACTACTGTCTCGTACACGAAACATTTAAGTCCCATTATAAAACTCATTTGTATACTCTAGCCTTTAAATAGACCCCCTTTTAGACCAGTTGATCTGCCGTTTCTTTTCTTTTCTCCTCTGCCCCCCTCTCCCTTGTGGAGGGGGGGTTACACAGGTACGGTGCTCATGGATGAAGTGCTGGCTGTCCAGAGTCGGGACCCGGGGTGGACCGCTCGCCTGTGCATCGGTTGGGGACATCTCTGCGCTGCTGACCCGTCTCCGCTCGGGATGGTTTCCTGCTGGCCCCACTATGGACTGGACTCTCACTGTTGTGTTGGATCCACTGTGGACTGGACTTTCGCTGATGTGTTGATCCACTATGGACTGGACTTTCACAATATTATGTCAGACCCACTCGACATCCATTGCATCTGGTCTCCCCTAGAGGGGCGGGGGGTTACCCACATATGCGGTCCTCTTCAAGGTTTCTCATAGTCATTCACATCGACGTCCCACTGGGGTGAGTTTTTCCTTGCCCTTATGTGGGCTCTGTACCGAGGATGTCGTTGTGGCTTGTGCAGCCCTTTGAGACACTTGTGATTTTTCTTTTTTTTTCTTTAATCCTCTTGGCCCCCTTGGGAGCATAGGGCGTCTACCATGGATCTCCACCTCACTCTCTTCTGTGCGATGGTCTTCGCTTCTTGCCAGGAGATCCCCATCTTGGTCAGTTCATCAAGAGTGGACCGCCTCCAGTTGAGTTTTGGTCTCCCTGGCTTCCTCTTGCCTTGAGGGTTATAGTCCAGGGCTTGTCTTGCTAGGTTTCTCGGATCCTTCCTAATTGTATGGCCGATCCATCCCCACTTTCTGCTTTTGATTTCATTTTGAATTTGCTCTTGGTTCATGCGTTTGATTTCATTTTGAATTTGCTCTTGGTCCATGCGTCTCCACAGGTCTACATTTGATATCTTGTTGGGCCACCAAATCCTCAGTATGTACCTGAGACAGTTGTTAATAAACACTTATAGTTTATGAATGATTGATTTGGTGGTTTTCCAGACTTCACAGCCATAAAGAAGAACAGATTTTACATTTGTATTGAAGATTCTGATTTTGGTGTTTCTGGAGAGCTTGTGATTTAGGGCTGTATAAATAAACATTGATTGATTGAACTGTAAGTGTATCTTGTGTTTTTTATGTTGATGTATTAATAATAACAATAAACAAACAAAAAAAACTGTGTTGTCTGTTCCATTCAACCTTGCAAATGAACACAGTTGTCAGTATCATCTTCCATCAATCACAACAACATTAGCACAGCAATATGCGAGTTAAGAGTTACAGTACTTACATCAACTCCGGCCTGTAGCGATGTATTATGGCACAGAACGCCAAGCCGTCCCGGAAAGACCTAGACATGTCCCTAATGTCCACATCTTGGTAGTTTTCGCACTGGATCCGACACCACTCCTGTAGAGCCTTCAGCGACCCCATCATCACTTCACGTCGGCGAGGACCCCCGCGTCACTTTTCAACCACGTACTAACACGACGCTTCGCGAGCTAGCCAAATATTAGCCAACTTTTTCCGAGTATAAACTTCTTCGCGGTCCCATGGGCTATCTCTCCTTGGTCAGTCGGACAAGAACGATATCTATAAACGGAACTTTGACCAGCGACATCAGCTGGAAAACCACAGCGTTGCTAATTACAGGCTTGCCCCTAAAGTTCTTAGAGTAGCCAACTTTGCTAGCAAGCTAGCTGCGTACTACTTTGCTTCTTTAAAAAAAAGACTTTTTATGTTGTTCTGTGTCGGGGTGGAAAATGATAACCCTGCTTCCATCCACGCAGACGTAGCAGCCCCTTCCCGGTTTGAGGTGTGGACCGCAACACGTCTGTGTCTCTTTGTACTGTGTGCCCTGTGACAGGCAGGATACCAAAGACAGGTATGTTGTAATCCACGCGATATACGCCGTTAAAAACCCAAATCCCGGCCGACCAACACGGCTTCCATCTCGGAGCGTCGTCCTGCGTCCACGCCTGTAACCTCCACAATGTCACGCCGTCGTTTTGACTCCCGTGGCGCTACAGAGGCAAGACTTGAGAACACACACGCCCCAAAGGGATGTTAACGCGATATTACAAAACCACGCGATATTTGACCTCTTGTTTGGAATTCCCTAAAGATGGCGGCGGCGCCTCTCGATGAGGAGAGCCTACAGTCGCGTATCAGTAAGTCGTTACAACAACAGCAATTATTTAGCGACAAACCTAGAGAGGTGACATTTAAAGCGTATAGTTTTTACTAGAATCCTCAATTTTTTTAGCGAATGTCATGAAAACTGCGATCGGGGATTATACATACATACTCAGTGGCTTTTATGAGTTGCATTGTTTTGCGAGCATTTTACATTGTTATTCAGATTTGATCACATTATTTCGACTTTGTCTTTCCTCCACGCCAGTTCAGTGGAATCCAACCTGCCTGCCTCAACCTAAATATGCTGTCACATTCTGCATACTTGTCAAACTGCTTTCGAAATCACTAAACTAACAAGCTTCCATCCATCCATTAACTACCGCTTGTCCCGTTTGGGGTCCCTATCTCAGCTGCATTCGGGTGGAAGGCAGGGTACACCCTGGACAAGTTGCCACCTCATCGCAAGGCCAACACAGATAGACAGACAACATTCACACACTAGGGGCAATTTAGTGTTGCTATGCTTTACATATCCTACCAAGTCAGTCCTACACTGTTCAAATGTCCATTTCTCTGATGATGCAATTGTTGATGACTGAAGTGTTGATATCAACCACACCTACCCCATGCAATTGTTGATGACTGAAGTGTTGATATCAACCACACCTACCCCCCCCCCCCCCTCCACATCCCACACCCCGGATAGTAAATAATTAAAATATTTCAATGTATATACTCTGATGATTATCTTGTGTGATGACTGTATTATGATGATAGTATATATCTGTATCATGAATCAATGGACCCCGACTTATACAAGTTGAAAAACTTAATCGGATGTTACCATTTAGTGGTCAATTGTACGGTATATGTATTGCACTGTGCAATCTACTAATACAAGTTTCAATCAATCAATCAACCTTTGGAGGTGGGAGTCACGGGGGCAACAATGCAAACTCCACACAGAAAGATCCCGAGTGCAGGATCGAACCCAGGACCTTCGTATTGTGAGGCAGATGGCACTAACCCCTCTACCACCGTGCTGCCCAAACTAACAAGCATATTCCAAGAAATTACAAACAACAGCAGTTTCACTGTTGCTGTATGACTTTAAGGTTGAACAACAAAAAAGGTTTATATGGCTTAATGTTTTTTTTTGTTTTTTTTACAGACAAGGCCACCAATCCTCTGAATAAGGAGACTGATTGGGAAAATATCAAGGTTTTCTGTGAGCAGCTCAACAAAGAACCAGAAGGGTGAATAATATGTTACTTAATAACAATTAAATTGTACGTGGGTTATACTTGTATAGCGCTTTTCTACCTTCAAGGTACTCAAAGCGCTATGACACTATTTCCACATTCACCCATTCACACACTGATGGCAGGATCTGCCATGCAAGGCGCTAACCACGACCCATCAGGAGCAAGGGTGAAGTGTCTTGCTCAAGGACACAACGGACGTGACTAGGTTGGTAGAAGATGGGGATCGAACCAGGAACCCTTTAGGTTGCTGGCACGGCCACTCTCCCAACCGCACCACGCCGTCCCCAGTTGATTCAAGTTATCAGTTTCTACCGGTTTTGCTTTGATAAAACATGTGCCTCATAGGTTAATCATGAAAACATAATGGTTCCAAAATGTGCACTAAAGAATGTGGTATTTGACAATTTTCTGAATCATGTATGTGTGTATTCACATCATCACACCTCACAGGCCCCAGATTGCTACCAGACTTCTGGCCCACAAAATCCAGTCTCCGCAGGAATGGGAGGCCATGCAAGCGCTTGTGGTAAGAGCTAGCCTTTCTGTATTGACTTAAATGGGTTATAATATTCAAAACCAAATTTTATTACCTGTTGGCCCCTGTTTTTGTTCATTTGGGATCCCCGTAACACCTGAAATGTTTAATTTAAACCATGGAGGCATGTCAGAGATATTAAATACAACACTTCTGCCTTCTTCAAAACATGCTTCATAGAATTTGAGACATTAGTGACGTATTTTGCTATAGTTGCGTCAGCGGATACAGTATCTCCATACATGGTAGAGTTTACCCTAAGAATCCTTCTACACTATGGTAAATGGGTTATACTTGTATAGCGCTTTTCTACCTTCAAGGTACTCAAAGCGCTTTGACACTATTTCCACATTCACCCATTCACACACTGATAGTGGGAGCTGCCATGCAAGGCCCTAACCACAACCCATCAGGAGCAAGGGTGAAGTGTCTTGCTCAAGGACACAATGGACGTGACTAGGTTGGTAGAAGGTGGGGATTGCAGGTTGCTGGCATGGCCACTCTCCCAACTGCGCCACGCCGTCCCGTCTACACTAAGCCAGATAAAGTTATCCAGGGTAAGTCCCACCTAACCTTATCCGTGTCCACACACAACAATGCCACCGTTTAAGACCCCCGCCGTCCGCAGGCGCAACGCGACCTAGTACGCATGCGTGAAAAAAATAGTCACCTCTGACCTGGAAATGTTTTCTTATACTGTGTTTCAATGTAGACTATTGCCACATTTCATTTAACAGTAAACCTTGCTTGCCTCACCATCAGCAGCTGTTAGACTATTGTAGTGAATCACACCTGAGCCATCATACATGAATCATGTATTTAATGGATGTGTGGAAGTAAACAATGTGATAAAGAACGTTTTACAACAACCAACAGGAAGGACACTGTGCTTGTAGGCTAAAATTGGCGGTCGTACTTGACGGCCGCAACCACTTCATGGCTTCACAATAGTTATGGAGTACAGAACTAGACGTTGAGTAATCGCTCGACATACATCGCAGACAATAACTGACAGTCTGCTTTGCCAGTCCAAATGCATTCGCTATTTTTCGTTGTCTTCCCTTGTCCACGGGAGCCTGCATTTTCGTTGTCTCTCCTTCGACTTTCACTAAGTAAAATCACAGCTGACCTGGACATTCGAAAGTTCTCTTGCCGTTCCTCTGACACAACACACTCTGTGACAAACATATCCCACCAGGCTATCGTACTTCCAGGCTTTATCCAAAACCGTCGCTCAGCATTGCTGTGTTGCCGTCTGAGAAGTGTTGTATCCGAAATAGCTGCATTTCCTACTCTTAAGGTATTCATGTGTGATTTCCAAAAGCGCCTGTACAAGTACAAGAAGATGAAACACGGGCATGACTGGATGACTCGCCTCCATCTTTCTAGTGGTTGCCGCCGAGTTACCGAACGGGTTGTTATGATGCTGGCTGTTGCGTGTTCTTTCTGATGTCACTTCCTGTGTGGGGCTCGGTCTTTCTGGCATTACTTCCTCTCCGAACTCAGTTCATAAGCGATCAATGAGTCCATACAAAGCTAAGAGCCGGAGATTCAAGAAATACACGGCGCACTTACGTGTCAAAAATTATCCAAGGAGGGTTACCTTAAACGATGGTTTAGTGTGGCTGACACGATGCTTAGGCTAAATAATTATTCGTTTAAGGGGTTATCCGGCTTAGTGTAGACATAGCCTAAGAGATTTGCGTGAGTCCACCCTTATTTATTAGTATGTTGTCCAAACTTGTTGTCAATAAGTTCATTCTTTTTCTCTGTCCTCTTGTTTGCTGGGCAGACTGCCTTGTTCATGTACATGCATGCTAAAATCCTCTGCTGTTGCCATTTTTATCAAAAGTAGCATATAGATGTAACTTATATCTGTCAGTAGACTTGATATGGAAGCGGTAAAAACTTTAACATGGCTGACTGTGTGGGGACGCAGTCGAAGGGGGCTTGGCCTGTAGGAGGGCCAAGGTCAAATGTTTGACATATAAACCTGACATTGTAATGTAAATAAGAACGCCCACAACAAAGAGATGATAAATGCCGTAGATAGGTACTTCATTGATCCCGAGGAAAATCCAGGGCCTTTAGTTGCAGTATTACAAGACATGCGGACTCCCTTCCGTAAATAATAAACTTGAAACATGATTTAGAAGTTCCCCTATATGATTACAAATAAACAAATTACAAATTAAACCTGTGCAATTGGAAATAGAAATAGAATCCTATTTATATAAAGAAATGTACATAACCTGTGCAGGAAAGACTATGTGTGATTTAAAAGAGACCTCTAAACAATTAAAAAGGCACATTCTGAAGAGACAGTCAGAAATGCAACATTTTGACCAAATAACCACCCATTCATGTTATGTAGACCACAAGGAAGTATTTTAAATGTAGAAAAAAATAATAGTTTGACCACTTTAACCTAATTATCTATTTTAACACACATTGTACTAACATTTTTTTGGTTGATCCCTAGGTTTTGGAAACATGTATGAAGAACTGTGGGAAGGAGTTTCACAATGAAGTGGGAAAGTTTCGCTTCCTCAATGAGCTCATAAAAGTGGTCTCACCGAAGGTAATAATTGCTGAATACAGTTAAAAAATGGTAGTTTGGCTTCATCAATAGATCAATAACAATACCAATAGGAAAGTGACATACCCAATTCATATAAATTCAGGTCAAATGTTTGACATAGCTCATATCTAAACCTGACCTTGTAATGTTTCACATAAAATAATTTATTTGTGGCGGCCTGTACTTGACGCGAGAGTGGAGATCCAGAGCTTGAAGACAGTGTTCCATTGTTAGTAATAGTAACATTTGGGCTTCCTGGTAAAGTACTTAAACCCAGGGGTCCTAAGTGTGACCCGGGTGCCTTTTGACCAAGGTGGATTTTTTTTTATGGGCCCGTCCTCCGTAGCACATTGATTGATTGATTGTAAAAATTGTAAAAATTAAAAACAAAAACATCCCATTCAAAATGAGAAAAATAAGCAAAAGGCGTCAAGTGATGAGAACAAGCAGAAATGTTGGTACTAATAAGCAATGACACATAAGGAGTTGACAAAAGTCCATATTTTAGTAAAGGTTTGTACACTTGAACACAATATAACACGTTATACAGTACTATACATCAAACAAATATAACAAAGAGGTGACTAATTAACTATCTTTTTATTAAGAAACCAAAACAACAACAATGACAAGCTAAACTGTGCTGTATGCGCTGTGCCAACACATGCGCACACACACAGAAGTCCCTTTGGTGCCCTCGCAAACAATCAGAAGTCACAAAAATCCTTAATTTTAACAACCATATTGCTACAGTCATAAACATTTTAAAAATTTAAATCCACTTGCTGTACATTAACATCAGCAAAGGAGCAGCTGACGAGAGGAGAGAAAGGAGCAGGCGAAAGGAGAAGGGTCGGGGGGAGCAGTCAGCTAGGCTACGGGCTACATAATCGTTCACAAGGCTGGAAATCAAAAACTATATCGGCCGTGTTTGTGTGCGAGCTTTTGGAAAAGGCACTGCTGAACAAGGAGTACTCTTCTCCTTTGGCATCTTTTTCCAGAATAGTATGTTCTCATCATAACTAAAAGCTTGTTGTGGTACAAAACAGGCTTCCTCAAGCTCTTCAATACGAGTAAGCCCAAAATGGCTGCCAGCGGGACACAAAATGAGTGAATGAAGCGTTCACACACAGAGACATGATTCGCCCACAGAGGCATATTTGACCCGATCTAAAGATTCGTAAATCGAAAAGTTTGCTAATAGAGGGGTTCGTAAATCAAGGTTCCACTATATAACTTTTTTTATGTAGACATTAATATACAAATTAGTTGACCAGGTCATCTACACTCCCAACCCAGCACCACAAATAGATTCAGTTCTGTGGGACCCACATTGCAGTGCTGTCCAAACAAAATGCAAAGATAATTATTTTACTTGGGAACATTTGTGAGTTTTTGCACAACGGACATTGCTACATACTTCTAGGCTACATTGGACACATGTTGTAATAAATCTGCTGCTTTGCATTAGGTCTAACTAGTGTTTAGTGCATAACTGAACTTTCGAACAGCAGTATAACTTTTTCCAAACAATCTTTGCAGTATTTGGGAGCTCGTGCTCCAGAGCCAGTGAAGACGAAGGTTCAAGAAATGATGTTCAGCTGGACGGTGAAACTCCCACATGAGACCAAGATAGCTGATGCGTATCAGATGTTGAAGAAACAAGGTGAGTCCTTCAGAGAAGTATGTCCAACTTGAGAACATCGGTAACCGACAAGCTGAAGTTGTCAGCCTTCTAGGATACCCAACTTATTTTCAAAGTTGGGGAAGACGCCATGTTTTAGTTTAAACCTGTAGTTTCTGCTTTCATAACAGTTCTCCTTTTAATTAATGGTGAGCCAAAAGCATGACCCCTGTTCTAAGCTTTCCTTATTTGAAGCTTCTTAGCTCAACAATATATATCTAACACTAAGCACTTCAAATAACCTCCTACAAACGTACAATATAACCTACTATGTCACTGATAACAGCAGCATTTAAGGCTGCTGTGTAAAAGTGTTGAAAACACTATCACTGAATTGGAGTGGGTGTGCAAAGAGGGTCAGAGCAGACCCTGTTTTTGTGCAGAAACCCTGCTGATGGAAAATGTTTATTCAACTATGGCTGATATGCGTCCTTGTTCTCTTCCAGGTATTGTCAAGCAGGATCCAATACTTCCTGACGACAAGCTCCTTCCACTCCCACCACCCAGAATCAAAAGTGCCATCTTTGAGGATGAAGAGAAGTCCAAGGTATGTAACAGGCCTCCGGATAAAATACAACATTTAAAGAATAAGCTTGAAGAAAAAGAACAAGTGTTATATGATAGGGATGGACAATATGGCCCTAAATCTATATTACGATTCATATTCAATCAATCAATCAATCGTTTATTTATATAGCCCTAAATCACTAGTGTCTCAAAGGGCTGTACAAGCCATTGCTTTCTGTTGTAACATGGTTGTATCTACATGTCTGTTAAAATGTAATAAGCACTTATTCATGTGACCGCCTGGCTCTGTTTGATTGGTGTAACGGAGTCAAACGTCACCAGTGACTGTATTTGATTGGTGAAACGCAGGCATGCGATAGATCCTACTTTGAAGGTCTGTCTGACAAACCAAAACAAAAAAAGCGTGCATTAACAGATCGATAAAAATCAGTAGCGAGTAGCGAGCTGAATGTAGATAAATGGAGCGGAGTAAAAGTAGCGTTTCTTCTCTATAAATATACTCAAGTCGAAGTATGTTGCATTAAAACTACTCTTTGAAGTACAATTTACCCCAAAAGTTACTCAAGTAGATGTAACGGAGTAAATGTAGCGCGTTGCTACCCACCTCTGGTTATAGTGCATGGGAGACGCATTAGATCGCATGTCAAATTTGCGGCACACAGCTAGAATGTGTCATCAACATATATTATCACAATATAATAATAGTATTAAAAGCTCTATCATCAGCCAAATGTATATCATTTACAGTATATTGTCTATATTGCACAAGCAAAATGTATGAACCTGTTAAACCTCCCCTGAACTTTTGACTCCTCTGTAAAGTGTTAAGAGACAAACAGTTTACAAAGCTGTCTTCCTCTTTCCCTCTGCTGTCCTATCCTATTTTGTAGACGTTGTCTCGCTTATTGAACAGCTCTCAACCTGAAGATCTAAAAGCTGCAAACAAGCTCATTAAGGAGATGGTTCAGGAGGTGAGTCATTGTTGCTTTGTTGTTTTGAGTCACGTTTGTATCTGCACCATCTTTGCAGGTTTCTATTTTTCTATTTAATATACATTTCATGACAAGTGGTGATTGTGACAATGCTGTGGAGATGACCCTTTCTTCTTGTAGGACCAGAAGCGTGTAGAGAAGCTGTCAAAGCGGGTAAACGCCATTCAGGAGGTAAAAGAGAGTGTCAGCCTGCTGTGTCAACTGCTGGAGGGCTACAGCAAGGAAGACCGCTCACAGAGCAACCAGGAGCTCATTAAGGTTGGTAAAGCTCTCAAGCACGTAGACGGAAAATTCACACAAACAGAGGTGAGTAGTTTGTTAAATTAAACTTCTGTCTTGTCCGAAAAGGATCTTTACCAGCGTTGTGAAAAAATGAGACCCACACTATTCCGGTTAGCCAGTGATACAGTGGACAATGATGAAGCCTTAGGTAAGAGAACGAGCATGGCAAAGACCTCGTAGTGAAACAAAAACAGACACATTCTAATGGAATGGTGAAAAAGCCAATAAATATGTGCGTTTCCAGCGGATATCTTACAGGCCAATGATAGCCTGACACAAGTGATCAACCTCTACAGACAGCTGGTAAAGGGTGAAAAGCTGACAAATGATTGTATAAACACATCTTCACAACCAGGTACCTCTCTTTAGTTAGCCATTTTTTGATTTTGACTGATCCACCAAGCGTTGTGTAAACAGCCGTTGATATGCGCATTGTTTTTTATTTGAAATTAGGCAGCAGTAGCTCAGCGCTGTTAGACCTGACAGGACTAAGTGCACCAGATGACCAAGCACCATTTAACCCAGAACTCTCCAACCTAGACACCCTGTGTCAAAACATGGGCATCAGCCTCCTGGACGATGAGCTCATGTCCGTGGGTAAGCACAAAACCCTCATCTTGCTGGTATAATCAAGCTAGAATACTGCTTTTAAGAGCCAAAATGCATTGAGTCAGCTTTATTTGCACAGCAGTTTTGTCTTATGTTCATTGACTGTGTTGTAGCCCTGCTGTTTACTAGTTTGCTGCAACCCAAAGTGTTGAATGAATCACACCATCAAGCCATATCTCCAACTTAATTGTTGTTTCTGATCTCCTAGGACTAAATGTTGCAGACTCCTGTGAGCATCAGAACACTTTACAGGTAATGCGTATTCATATTAGAGTCAGTATTTGAACATGCTCTACTTGGGTCACATGTACACAGAAACACACATGTCATGTACAGGCCAAAGCAGCAGGGGGTGCTATAACCTCGAATGGTTGAGCCAATAAGAGGCCTGAAGGAAGTTCATTTTGGACACACAATGAAAAAAATATTGGTTAATATTTAGAAGTATAAATCAAACGGGGAGCGGTGGGTGGCAACTGTATAGCAGGGGGCGTAAAACCACATTTGGCCAGTCAAGTTTCTCAGTGACAAGGATTAAGTTTAGGAATGATTTGCCATGTGAAATAAAAACACAAACAGAACTGAAAACATTTAATAGAAAGCTTTAACACTGTCGGAAAGAAAAACATGTAGCCAGAGTCAGAATCCTAGAAGTCAATACATACATACTCACATGCCCTGCAGCCCTATATGTGGATGTGCTGTTTTGTGATGTTCTGTCATACTTTTGTATTATGATGATGAATTTGTAAATATTGAGGTTGTGTATTAGCATATAATGCATGACTGTGTAACTCGTACTGTGTAGTTCTTTGACAGTAAATAAAAATAAAAACTCTCTTACACACTCATAGCTCAGAAGCTGTTCCGGTTCACGTCTACAGCACTAAGTCTTCTGGTTAATGTATACACTAGGGCTGTCAAATGATAGTTTTTTAATCATATGAATCACATTTTGGAATTTAGATTAATCATGATTATTCACAGGTGTTTACTTGTTTGCATAATTGAAATTATCCTAAGAAAAGACCCCAATATTTGTTCACAAATGCAATTTCATTGTCAGAATGTAATCAAGGTACATATTTAAAAATTTTACCTGAATGCATGTCATTTATTTGCACAAAACTTGGCAACATTCTTATCTAAAGTTCTTTCAGGGTGTATTTTGGAGTGAAATTTGCTAGCGAGCACACCAGTTAAAGTCTCCTTCCTCATTTTTGTACTGACGTATAGCATTTAAAGTAAAAGAGCTCGTATGGTCAAAATAAATTGCATGATTAATCCAAATGTGTACATGATTAATGTGACAATTTTTTGTGATTAATCACAAGAGTTAACTCGTTAATTTTGACAGCCCTAATTTAAACATTTAGTAACACACCCACATCCTCACGTCCTTGTTTACGGTACATTGACAGCGATGTCAACATGCTTTGATAATCTCTTTGTCTCTCTCTTACCAACAAAAGTCACTAAATGGGATAAACTATCGGTTTGATATGAAATATTGTCATATTTATTTTCCATATTATGTTAGTGTAAGCGGGTTCAAACAGATGATAAGAACTATTTCACATGCAAATCTTTCATCACCAACCACACAATCATTTTGGCTCATCCAGTCCGTTTGGTAATACTTTGTGTAACACTACCTCCTGCCGGCAGTGTTTGATCTACAAAATAAAAGCGCACAAGTCACAGTAAATATACAGAGTTACGCCACAGCAGTGTGTCGAAACATAAGTACTTCTCAACTGTGAAACATACACTAAGAAAGTCTGTGACTTGTGGTGAACAGAGCAGACAGCGGACAATAAGGTATCCTTTGGTGGTGTATCTTGTAAGACATAAATTTGACAATAGGTTGAGATGACCAATGTTCCCTCTAATTGTTCATGTGTGTGAGCAAAGGCAAAAACTCCCTGAGCATTCAGTGGAGCCCATGTGAGCAACATCAGACGTGCACACTGTGGCTACACCAGCGGCACACCTGTCCCAAACCTGACTAAATAACAAGTTCAATCTCCATTCATCCATCCATTTTCTACTGCTTGTCCCTTTCGGGGTCGCTGGAGCCTATCTCAGCTGCATTCGGGCGGAAGGCGGGGTACACCCTGGACAAGTCCCCACCTCATCGCAGGGCCAACACAGATAGACAGACAACATTCTCTTATTATTATAATCAAATGACAGCAGTCATTTCCATTTCTAATATAAGTGTTTAGGCCCACTTACAATGACAATAACAAAAAATATTGTTTTTCATGAACTGTGTACTTGTATTGTTTGTCTGGGTGGAGGTCCTGCTTTGGAAATAATTTGTACCCCTTTCAGACATTGCATTTAGTTCCCATTAAAACATTCACATGTTGCACAATGAGATGTAAGCAGGGGATCATGTGTACATTCCTGCAACTTCCTGTTTGTAAAAAATATATTTTTATTAGTATTTATTTAATATACTAACAGCATTTAATGATTAATATTTATAAATTAAGATTCCTAATAAATGACACTAGAATAAGCACACATTTGATTGGTAAATCATAGTGTAACGACCTGGAATGACACTTTATGTGTGGTGTTGGAGTTGTCCGAATTTTTGTGTGGCAGTAAACGCATCACTGGCTAAGTGCCATATGTGCATGTGTTGGCGAAAGTGAGAAAGAGCGGGCGGCTGCTGTTGATATATCAAAGTTGCTTTTGGTCTGGTTTGTACTGCAGAAAATTACCAGTTTTGCTAGATTTCATTTTTTTTACTAATGTTTTGGTGATGTGTTTATGGCCGACAATAAAGAGTTTTGCTCAGTAAAGTGATCGATGGAATTCATGTCCTCAAAGCGTCTCGACAGACGTTACAATATTTGAACAATGATGACGAAAACTGTTTTCTCTGTCGTGTTCGTGTGTCGAAAATTGTTATGCGCTTATTTTTTAATTTGATTTTGTGCGTGGCATAGATTTGCGGTGCGCAGAGGACGCTTGAGCAGTGCGCAATTGCACAGGCGCGAACCTTAGAGGGAACGTTGGAGATAACATGTTTTTACTGTCATGTAGTGTCTGTTCGTTAGTTAGGTTTCATTATCTTGTGATAATAAAACGAGTAAAGCATCCTGGGGTGGTACTAGGATGAAATCAATAACAATACTGAAATAAACTGCAACAAAAAACAGTGCCTAGTTTCTCTTGTTATATTCTTATTTTTACTGCTATATTTGTATTGTTATTGTTGCTTTTTATTTTTATTCTTATTGTAATATTTTCTATTTTATTTACATTTATACCCCCGTTATTTACTTTTTAAATTCGATCTCAATTCTGCATACTGCTGCTGGAATTTAAATTTTCCTGAGGTAACTCTCCTGAAGGAATCAATTAATTACTATCTATCTATTTGATTTCTTAACTATGCTCACACTATGTGTAAATAAAGCACAGTTTGTTAGATTTGTTGACACCTTGTGCCTTTTTTGGTTAAAATTGCAAAGAACACTCACATTAAGAATAAATGCATAAAATCGAAAGCTTATGAATTTCTGATGCAATGTTATTGGAAAAAAGCCTAAAATCATCGCAACTTTTGCCACACCTTGAAAAAGCTAGCACTAATTCAGGCATTTTAAGCCACAACAATCGCAAAAAAGGCAGCAAAATCCTGGAAGGACAGACGTGTTCATGCGTACATGCCCTGAGTGTAAGGTAAAGCTTAGCTACAATCAACATCTGAGTTGATATAATTATTAACTGCTAATGCTATTGTCTCATTTCACATAATCACGTTAAACCAAATGTATACCTCCTTTTGTTTCGTTCCGTCAGTCCGCTGTCCCAGAAAACCCCGCTCCAGCTGCACTGTTGCGTCCGGCTGTAGTGCAAACTCCACATGCTGTAGCAGAGGCACCCAAAGCCATGGATGAGCTCGACATGCTGGGGAAGACATTGTTACAACAGTCCCTACCTCCACAGAACCAGCAAGTTAAATGGTGAGAGAGATTTGAATGAGATTAGTGGTGTACATTGTTGGTGTATTAACTTTTAGGTTTACTCAAGAATTATACACTTTGTAGTACTTTGAGACCAAAAATACCAGACCAAGCTTATCCTTTCTCATACTGTACATTATGCATAATTAGGACAAAACAACATTTCATTGGTTAGAGGTTGGACATCATCCTTACCTTGCGCGTAACCAATTCTAAACATAGAACTTAGTAGCAACAGTTTGGAAATGGCCTTTTTGAATACTTCTAGTCATCAGTCAGGACACATTCAATTAATGTCACACTGTCGGAAAATACAAGTAAAGCAATCATTTTTTAAAATTATAATTTCGAGAAAAAATCTACCGTATTTTTCGGAGTATAAATCGCTCCGGAGTATAAATCGCACCGGCCGAAAATGCATAATAAAAAGGAAAAAAACATATAAGTCGCACTGGAGTATAAGTCGCATTTTTTGGGGAAATTTATTTGATAAAACCCAACACCAAGAATAGACATTTGAAAGGCAATTTAAAATAAATAAAGAATAGTGAACAACAGGCTGAATAAGTGTACGTTATAGGACGCATAAATAACCAACTGAGAACGTGCCTGGTATGTTAACGTAACATATTATGGTAAGAGTCATTCAAATAACTATAACATATAGAACATGCTATAAGTTTACCAAACAATCTGTCACTCCTAATCGCTAAATCCCATGAACTTTTATACGTCTAGTCCAGGGGTCGGCAACCCAAAATGTTGAAAGAGCCATATTGGACCAAAAATACAAAAACAAATCTGTCTGGAGCCGCAACAAATTAGAAGCCATATTACATACAGATAGTGTGTCATGAGATATACATTGAATTGAGATGACTTAAAGGACACTAAATGAGCTCAAATATAGCTACAAATGAGGCATAATGATGCAATATGTACATATAGCTAGCCTAAATAGCATGTTAGCATCGATTAGCTTGCAGTCATGCAGTGACCAAATATGTTTGATTAGCACTCCACACAAGTCAATAACATCAACAAAACTCACCTTTGTGTATTCACGCACAACGTTAAAAGTTTGGTGGACAAAATGAGACAGAAAAAGAAGTGGCATAAAACACGTCCTAGAAAGTCGGAGAAAGTTATACATGTAAACAAACTAAGGTGAGTTCAAGGACCGGCAAAATTAGTAGGACAAAACGGCGCTCGCCAAATACTCGAATCAGTGAGGCATGTTTAATACAAACAGTGTGCTTTATAACAATTAGGGAGGTTTGTGTCATGTTTGTCCTCCTACAGAAACCATATTAAAACAAAATATATATATTTTTTCCCCTCATCTTTTTCCATTTTTCATACATTTTTGAAAAAGCTTCAGAGAGCCACTAGGGCGGCACTAAAGAGCCGCATGCGGCTCTAGAGCCGCGGGTAGCCGACCCCTGGTCTAGTCTCTTACGCGAATGAGCTAAATAATATTATTTGATATTTTACGGTAATGTGTTAATAATTTCACACATAAGTCGCTCCTGAGTATAAGTCGCACTATGAAAAAAACTGCGATTTATAGTCCGAAAAATACGGTAATTGCAATTTTCTCTCAAATTGTGATTGCGATTTGATTTGCGATTTTTCGCAAAGTGCATAAGAGTGAAGGAAGACATGTTACTTTTAGACTGTCAACCGATATATTCTTGTCTCAAGGTGTTACACATTAGAAAAAGATCAATTAATTTACTTTCAAAAATACTTGGCTTTATGCAGGCAGACTCAGACCCATCATGCTTTTATTTATCATTACTGTAGAATTATTTACCATTGTTCTGTCGTTGGAAGGCAGATCATTTTGTTATCCTAAATAAATAAACAAAAAATAAAATGGACTCATCCTTGTAAGCGAAAATGTAACTTAAATATATATTAAGGATTTTAAAGTGCATTTTTTTCCTCAGTTGGAAAAATGAAGTCAGATGTCTGTTCGTTTATTGCCATCACGTGATCACGGCATTCTTGCTCGTTCATCCATGTTGATGGTCGTATATTTCCCATCCCACCAAAATAAGGAATTTATTAACTTTGGACTACAACTAGATAAAAATGGCAGACCCGCGCAAAGCTCTTCGGGTAAACCTCTACCATATATGGAGATTGCCGCTGTCGTAACCAAGGGAAAATATGTCACTAAAGTCTTGAATTCCAATCAGCTCGTTTGGACGAAGTTTGGAAGAAGACAACAATTGTTTCAATAATATCTCCGCCAGCCGCTATCGTTTGAGTACACATTTTCAGGACTTAATTGGATCCCAAATACACGAAAACAGGTAGGAATAGTAGGTTTTTCCTAATAGGACCCCTTTAAATCAGAAAACTAATGATGAATTCATTTGCATTAAGGCGTTAATTTTGACAGCTCCAAAATATTAATAACCCCAAAGCCAAGACTTGCCAAGCACAGTCTGTGCCATAAAAACAACCAATTTGCTAAAAAGAGTGTCCACCCAGAATTATGCCAGAAGCATGTTGATGGCTATTTCTACTTTAAATAGCCAAAAACGTTGTGGTGATACTTGCTCAAGAGTATACTGTATGTCATACTTGATTATTGTTTTATTTAAATGGTAGTCATTCCACTCTCAAAAAGGAATGGTTTAAAAAAATCATTCATGATCCAAATTTGCAAAGGCATTCATTGGAGTTTGTCCATTTCTGTATGTATCAACATGATGTTGTTCTTCCATGACTGTGACCTGTGTCCTGTTGACATGCAGGGATAAAGTCCAACCTCAGTCTCGAGTGACCTTACGAGATCTCCAGACCAAGTCCAACTGTAACTCTGGACCTGTTCCAACCCTACAGCCATCAGCTCCTGCGCCCTCATCCAACTTGGCTTTGTACGTACACGCTGACAGCTCTTCTGGCTCCTACAACATCTCCCTAGCTGACGTTACAGTGCCTCTGGAATTAATCCACCCAAGTAAGATGAAACTGATACACCCAGATTGTGTTGCGAGATCCAAATAAGCATGTTGTTTTTTTTTTGGGGTGAATGTTTTAGGCAGCTTGCTACCAGTGACTGTATTTGACAAACTCAGCCTACGCGTTTTGTTCACGTATGCCCGAGACTGTCCGCCATCACGGCCAGACGTTTTGGTAGTGATCATTTCCATGCTGTCTTCAGCGCCCATTCCTGTCACTAACATACGCTTTCAAGCAGCGGTACCTAAGGTAGGTTGATGCTGTATGCTTGTAACAAAGGAGTGGAAAAATGGTGATAATGTGTCTCTGTTGCCCAGGTAATGAAAGTGAAGCTGCAGCCTCCATCGAGTACTGAACTCCCAGCATTTAATCCTATCCTTCCTCCGGTTGCTATCACACAGATTCTTCTGCTGGCTAACCCTCAAAAGGTTTGCTTCTCTGATGTCATGTAGTGAAATTTAAAAAGGGCCCGAACCTACATTTGCAACCTCTTAGTTTTATGTTGACAATGTTGTACTCTTGTTCTACTACAGGGGTGTCCGAACCGATAACACTAATATCAAAACTGATACAATATAAACTTTTTTTTTAAAAGAAAAAAACAGCCTGCATGTCAGCTTCGTGTTATTGGCGTCAACATTTTACCTTTTCTCATTACATTACAGCGGTTTTCTCATTTATTCCACTTCTTACGGCGCTGCAACGTCCATAACAACACACTAACCCTGCAATGGGGATACACACCACATATTAAATCAATAGCACTATAACATTGTTTTGAAAAAGTAAACTAAATACGTAAATGTCCTTTTACTCCGTCAACTTTAGGTAGGGTTTACTTCCTTTGAGCATGCTAAATATGGAGGGTTGAATTGGAGAAAATTAAGTACCGTATTTTTCGGACTATAAGTCGCAGATTTTTTCATAGTTTGGGTGCGACATATACTCAGGAGCGACTTATGTGTGAAATTATTAACACATTACCGTAAAATATCAAATAATATTATTTAGCTCATTCACGTAAGAGATTAGACGTATAAGATTTCATGGGATTTAGCGATTAGGAGTGACAGATTGTTTGGTAAACGTATAGCATGTTCTATGTTATAGTTATTTGAATGACTCTTACCATAATATGTTACGTTCACATACCAGGCACGTTCTCAGTTGGTTATTTATGTGTCATATAACGTACACTTATTCAGCCTGTTGTTCACTATTCTTTATTTATTTTAAATTGCCTTTCAAATGTCTATTCTTGGTGTTGGGTTTTATCAAATAAATTTCCCCAAAAAATGCGATTTATACTCCAGTGCGACTTATGTTTTTTTGCTTCTTTATTATGCATTTTCGGCCGGTGCGACTTATACTCCGGAGCGACTTATACTCTGAAAAATACGGTAACTAAATATAATTACTCAACTGTCATTATTTAGTTAAATAACACACAAAAAAAAGTCGCAACACTGGTCCAAACTTGTAATTTACATAACTGCGTGCCTCAAGGCACCTCTTTAAGTCCTCTCTTTTGGCAGTTACAATTTTTACCGTAATGTTATTAACGTAACTAATGTGTTGCTGTAGCTTGTTTACTTCAGATACAGTCAGTAGTCATTTGTTCAATTTCTTTAGTTATACTGATAGTGGTCCTTCAGGATCCATTTTAAGTCCCCTCTTCAGCTTTTGGGCTATTTAACTGGTGGCCTGCGAGTTCAGTTCAAAAAACTTGACTCACATTTTTGCAGCAGTCTAAAAAACACTGTAATGCTGTCAGTTGATATTTGACTAGTTTTTTTTTGCAGAGGGTCCTTAAAAACAGCTGAGTGCTCCTGTAATTCTGACTAAATAGATACAAATTAATACCGTACAGGACGCTGAGTTCTCCGGAGGGGAGAACTCATATTAACTTAATGACGTATTAACTTAAACTTAATGTGTGCAAAGTATAATGGCTGAGATGTTTTTCACTGCACTTTTCTGTCTCACGTTTCAGGAAAAAGTGCGTCTGCGTTACAAGTTAACCTTCAACCTTGGGGAGCACGCTCACGACGAGTCGGGTGACGTGGACCAGTTCCCGCCCCCAGCCTCCTGGGGGAACCTTTAGTGAGAAGAACTGCCTTTCATCTACGGCTTCCTTCTGAATTTGGGTTGAAAGCGTCCCATTGAACTAGTTCTTTGTTGGAAGAGAGCAGTTACGTTTCTACCCGGTGCCTTCCTGTCCTTTGTGGGGTTTCGTTTGTCTTTTCCACTTTTTCCTGTCACATTTCTCTCAAACAAAACTCTTTCCATGCAGGGACGTTTGGGGGAACAAGTTGATTTATTTAAATGAATATATGCATCCTTGATAGAACATAAATTGGTACATCAAGGCTGTTATTGTTTTTACAAAGCAGACATGAAGCGTGTGACAATGGCGATGGTTGAAGTCTTACGAGTGTTTTAATCACATGGGAAGTGGTGCAGTTACACACATTTTAATGATACCTTCCAGGTGAAGCCATCACTTGAAATCACAGAAAATTGTGACGAACATGTAATCAGACATGTTGGCGTACCGTTACATCAAATGTACGTTGTTATGCTGCACTCCAGCATGCCAGTGTTGAAGGAATTATTTTCCCACTAACGTCAATATTGTAGCTTTTCAGCAGTGATTTAATATTTGCAAACAATGGTGTTGCTGGTGAAAGAATCACGTTATTACGGTGCCATGAAGAAGACATCCTACTCATTCTTATAGTCTCAGCACTTTTTTAAAGCATTGGCACAATCTTTACATCCGATTTCACTCAGGATCAACTGAATTATATCACTTGTCATGCACTTGTTTGATTTTTGCACATGAAACATGTTTATTTTTATTCATTTGCTGCCTTTTTTGATTAATGTTTGACCCAAAGAAGGACCCCACTTTTAAGTCCTGAGTTGACATTGTTGATCTGTGATTCTACCACACGTGCCTGAGATCAAGGTCCTTATTTTTTTGTGCATACATATGTACTGTACATCTCTTGTAATATGTTAATGTCCGCATCAAAAAGTACATCACGTGATGAAATAACCTACAGCATGAGTCTCTGGCCACTGAGATTTTCCTGATATGACAATAAAGAATGAAACTGGTTGCAACTGGCTCCATGTTATATCATTGTGAACTACTTCAAAGTTTGTTTTTAAGCATCCCATCCATCCATCCATTTTCAACCGCTTGTCCCGCATAGCCTACAGAATTTTGGCATGAATTGAGCATTTTTCAGCATAAAAATAGCTCAACTAAAATATTAATGCTACAGTAGTATTCGTCACTAGAAAGAGCCATATTGGACCAAAAAACAAATCTGTCTGGAGCCGCAAAAAAATAAAAATCCGTATACAAGTCTTATAATGAAGGCAACACATAACGTGTCTATATTAGCCTACTATCAAAATGACTGTGTCACAGGCTGAAGCAAATCTTCGTTGACAGAAATGTTGAAATGTAATATTTATTCTACACATTTTTACAACATTGGAAACCAGAGGCTACTCAGGTGAGATAACTCCTGGAAATTACTGGCTTTTAATGGCCAAAGGTATAGATGTGTGTCCAAGTTAAAGGAAATGGCAGGCTGTCTTCTTTTAATATATTTATTACAATCTTTGGTAAGCTAGGTAATGTTTGCTGTGGTCTGGAACAACATGGCACACAAACAACTATCTGAAATGCAGCCAATATTACATACAGATAATGTATCATGAGAATGCATAACTAGATTATATACGAGGATAAAAGTAAAGGAAATTAAATGAGCTCAAATATACCTACAAATGAGGCATAATGATGCGATATGTACATACAGCTAGCCTAAATAGCATGTTAGCATTGATTAGCTTGTAGTCATGTATTGCCAAATAAGCCTGATTAACACTCCAACGAGTCAATAACATAAAAAAAGCGCACCTTTGTGTATTCACATACAGTATAAACCTTTTGGTGGACAAAATGAGACAAAGGAGTGGAAGATTGTACATGTAAACAAACTGTTGCGTCAGTCCACACTATGGTGAGTTCAAGAACCGCCGAAATTAGTAGGACAAAACGATGTTCACCAAATGCTCTGTCGCTTTTTGATGCAGTACCGCCTGAGGGATCGAAGGTCCGTAATATCATCGCTTACGTGCAGTGATTTCTCCAGATTCTCTGAACCTTTTGATGATATTACGGACCATAGATGGTGCAATCCCTATAAGTCCTTGCAATAGCTCGTTGAGAAATGTTGTTCTTAAATTGTTGGACAATTTGCTCACGCATTTCTTGACAAAGTGGTGACCCTCACCCCATCCTTGTTTGTGAATGACTGAGCATTTCATGGAAGCTGATTTTATACCCAATCATGGCACCCACCTGTTCCCAATTAGCCTGCTCACCGTGCTGCCCGGTTTTGGGGTTTGTATAACTAAAATGATCAAGACATACATTCTGAACAAAAACGACTATGTAGACCAGAGGTCTCAAACCCGGGGCCCGCGGGCCATTTGCAGTATTCTGCTTAATTTAATTGTTTAGTGCAGGGGTGTCCAAAGTGTGCACTGTGCCGTACTAAAGCTGTAGTATGTGGACTGTGGAAAATGGTCCTAAGCTACAGTACAGGCCAAAAGTTTGGACACACCTCATTTCAATTCGTTTTCTATATTTTTATGACTATTTAAATTGTAGATTGTCACTGAAGGCATCAAAACTATGACACCTGTGAAGTGAAAACCATTTCAGGTGACTACCTTTTGAAGCTCATCACGAGAATGCCAAGAGTGTGCAAAACAGTAGTCAGAGCAAAAGGGTGGCTATTTTAAAGAAACTAGAATATAAAACTTGTTCAGTTATTTCACCTTTTTTTGTTAAGTACATAACTCCACTCTTTCAATCATAGTTTTGATGCCTTCAATGACAATCTACAATGTAAATAGTCATGAAAATTAAGAAAACGCATTGAAAAGGTGTGTCCAAACTTTTGGCCTGTACCGATGTCAAATCAGGTAGGTATAGTTTTTCCATGAAATACAACAATTTCAAGTTGTGGTACGATAATTTGCCGTTTTTCCATCTGATAATTTGTGTGTGCGAACTTTAAAATAAATTTGAGTTGAAAATAAAAAAATAATGCTTCTGGAGAATGCCACAACATTTTTTTTTAATTGAACCACTGAAATAAATCAACATTTTAAGGATATTTACAATGTATTGTGATGCACCTGTATACACAAAGAGCTCAAACACACTGCATCATCAGATTGTAACATTGTAGGATTTAAACATTTTTAGTATTTCATACATTTCAAACACAAAAAGTCACTGAAACAACACTAGCAGACTTGTGGTCACCAATTTAAAGCCAAATGTGTCATCCAAAAACATTTGACAGGCAGATATACTGACCTCACCTGGACATTGTCCCATACCCAAACAGTCCTACTATTGTGAGGCCCAACAAGAGCAGAATTCCAGTTAGCCCTAAAGAGTGAAAACACACAGTGTGTGCAGAGCTTGTATCAAATCATCTCATCATAGAAATGATATCTAAAAATACACAGGGTTATTAATACACCAATGAAAGTAACAAAAACATGCAAGACTTAATAGCACATGCTAAGTATTAGTTTAAATGTGTGGTTGATTTAGAGACAAAAACGGAAATAGTACACTCGTACTAGTGCATCAGAGCACAACCTTCACTTTCATACAACATGTGGTGCTCAGAAAAATCGAGAAGAAATGAAATCTGTAATAATAAAAAAGCTCCCGGAGAACGAGACTCCCCACACCTGCGCCAAGGCTGCATAATCCCAAACACACCCCTCATCCAGGTCAGACATGTATTAGTCACTAGGAGATTCAGGATACTCTCCTTCGTTGTGAAAAGTTTGCCGACATGTCGCACTCCGCCACTATGTTTCAAAAGTATTTTTGCAGTAATAACTCAAAAATGTGAGGTGTCAAGACAAGCACTTTGTAAAAACTGCACTGAACTAGGGCCCCGTTTTGTGTGAAGAAACACAGAAAATGTCCCTTGACGAATGCCAGGGCATTTAGTACGAAATCTTATCAGAAACTTATCCCAGCCACATCCTGCTCCGTCACTGATGAGACTAAAATGATACATTTACCCTTCAAACTCCGTCGTTCTCGTGTTAGATTTGTGTCTTAATAATGTCAAAGGGGATGTGCACTTTTTGTGAAATGTTGCCTATCATTCATAATCCTTTTGTAAGACAATCACACGTTTTTCTTTTTTTTAATGCAATTTAACTCATAAACGTTTGCAAAAGTCAGCTAACAATGGAGCCCATGAGTCGCTCTATTCCAACTATAAAGCGCTCTAAAAACATGTAATGTATTAACATTCATAATAACATGTAATATTTACGTGTTTTGCTCATTTTAAGTATACAGCCGAGTATTATTTCACAAACGCATTAAAACGTTCGCGTTTCCCTTCAACAACACTACTTTGATTGTAAATATTATACATAATGTAAATATTTCAATGTATATACTCTGATGATTAACTTGTGGGATGACTGTATTATGCTGATAGTATATATTTGCACCATGAATTGATTTACGTGGACCCCGACTTAAACAAGTTAAAAAACTTATTCGGGTGTTACCATTTAGTGGTCAATTGTACGGAATATTAACTGTACTGTGCAATCTGCTAATAACAGTTTTCAATCAATTCAATCCAATCACTACTGACACCCAACAACTCAAGGCAGACTTCATGAGAGCCCTCAAAGACTACTTTGGGACCAAATGATGATCCAGAACTTTAGATTTTTGAGCCTGAATATAAAGAGGATGATCTACAAGTCTTAAAAGCTTTGTGCCAAACAGATCCAGCTTTAGTGACACACTAAGATCATGCAGCAGTATTGGTAAGTGCTAAACAAGAAATACAAACATAATAAAGCAATCACTTACTGTACAATGTTTGCTCTCACTGGGATGCCGTTTAGATAAAGAAAATAATCATTATTCTTACGCAGGTTGGCCGCAAACAAGCGTTTTTTTGTCTTTCTTGCCATCTCCAAGTCTAGTTTACTTTTAAAGTTGACCAACTTCTCGGTTTATGGCCACAGGTGGGAGGCATGATTTATAATCTACAATTCATTTTCACCAGCTCCAAGGCGATGCAGCAGCTCACCGGCTCAGTATGTCAATATAGCAGCATAAGCTAGTTAGCTCTCTGTGATCACGGCAGGCGCTGAAAATAGTTTGTCTGCGGTATAGCTTATAACAACAATATTGCTATTGCTATTGGTCAATATTCGGGTCAGAAGATGTAAATGGAGTATTGTTGGTAGTTTTTTGATGTTTTTAGAGGGCTTTATGGGCGGACTAGTGTACTCCCATTAACTGCATTATTAGCCACCTCGTACTATCAGTATTTTACGACTTAAACGCATTAAAAAAATAAAAAAACTGTTCTTGTCTTACATAAGGATTATGAATGTGAAGTGAATTATATTCATAAAGCGCTTTTCTCTAGTGACTCAAAGCGCTTTTACACAGTGAAACCCAATATCTAAGTTACATTTAAACCAGTGTGGGTGGCACTGGGAGCAGGTGGGTAAAGTGTCTTGCCCAAGGACACAACGGCAGTGACTAGGATGGCGGAAGCGGGGATTGAACCTGGAATCCTCAAGTTGCTGGCACGGCCGCTCTACCAACCGGGCCATACTTGCTATATTCTGATAGGTAATTCCCAAATAAGAGCAGTTCCCCTTTAAAGGGGGTCATGTTGTGCTATTTTTCTACATTTAAAACACATCCTAGTGTTCTACATAACTTGTAATGGTGGTTCAACATTTTGCAGAGATTTTGTTTTACAGATCATCTTCACCCCGCTCTCTGACCGTCATTTCAGGATGCGCCATTTTGTTTGTGGTCTTATTTGGTGCCCAAGCGTTAACCCTAACCCAAATACATTTCTGTTTAGGGCCCTAATTTAGCCTGGGGCGGCCCTTACTATACTTCTAATATGCTGACCACCAGTTCACCCTCCCAAACGACTGAATTCAATCTACTCTACTTTAAGAAACAAATATCATATGTTTATAAATCAATGCACAGACAAGTGAATCCCATGCATGCAGGTTATTTTAAAAACATAAAACCATACGAAAATATTATTGTAGCAAAACAATTTGCAGATGCGTATCTCAATGTGTGTGTGTAATCCGTTTGTACGCGTTCTAATATGTGTGCCTGTTTGGATTCGTGTGTTTGTAAACAAAACATCTGTCCGTTTTGCCATCAATATGCTTGTTTAGATTTGGTATTTGCAAACAAATTCTTATTTTTTCTGACCGTTTCAAATAGTCGATACCTGACTGACATTTAAATAAAAATGTCATAATCATTGAATAATGCCTTGTTAGTATTCTATATCAAACATTTTATTCTACTTAGAAACACCGGATCAATCAGGTCTCTTTTCATGCAGTGACTGTTGCTATTAGTTTAACATCACACATTCCAGTTATACACTGCTGAAAACGCAAACTACAATTAATTTCAAAAATAGAATAAAGGTTTCCCAAATCACAAATTATGTTATTCGTAATTTTCACCATCTGTGGGATAATTTTGTCCAAATAGATGAAAGGTTTTACAAAGTTATGATTTTTCATGCCACATTTATATTCCTATTTTGGTTACATTGTTGTTTTTTATTATTATGCAACAACAGCAGTGACAAATTATTCAATTAAACGTCATTTTAGGTCAAAAGTATCAGTCTGCTATCGACTATCAGTATCGGCCATTATTTGTATCGGAAGCTAACTTCAGCCTGGTTAAACATCACTGGATTCTAGGCACCGACGAGACAAATCTTTTGTACACCTACAGATTACTGCACGCACACCCGCACACATCTGCCACGATAAATGTGTAGCAAAAGTTACATTTAATAAAACAAAAAATTTAACACGGACACACAGATTTCTTTCACACACACACACACACACACATATACATAGCAGTGGTGTGCTGCCAGGGCCAGCAGTGCCTTCTCTAATCAGATATCATAATCATAATTAAAGATACAATTATTTTTTTATTTACTTTCCCCAAATATCTAAAAGTATTCATATTCTCTTCATGTCATATTATGCTCCTTCCAGAGCTGTTGTTTTTAGTTTTAGTTTGTATCCAATCAGAATTCAGCTAACTTATGTTGCCATGCTGTACCAAATCTGCCAGACACCTACAGAATCAATGCGGACGTCCGTGCACTGTAAGTGAACGGGGACATACAGTTGCTAGACAGTTGCGATAGCCAATCAGATCACGAGTTGTTGTCAGTAAGGCCTTCTAGCTGGCCTCACGTTAAACGTGACATTTACGCGTCCTGTGATTGGATACTCATCAGGACCGTTAGCGGATGAATTTGAGAACATATAGAGTTGATAGATAGTTGCGATAGCCAATCAGATCACAAGTTGTTGACAGTAGCCTATCCAAGTAGTCGGATGTTAACCAGACTGTCATTGGATACTCACTTGTTATTCCAAAGTGAGTATCCATTTACAAGTTTCAATTTAGCAGGAAGCGGGAAGTGTTGCGCCGTAGCCAGACGGGGCTAGCAGAGAAGGAGAACAAAACGTTGATTAGGTGGCAGATATATATTTGCAAGGCCCTTTTCAAGAAGGATATTTAAAGAGAAACTACAACTTGTGAGGCGATGTCGGCCAACCCCGGAAGCTAGCTCAGCTGTTCTGGCGATGAAATGGGTAAAGGCCCGTCATTTCCACTCGAATAAGCCGACGACGAGGGGCACCACTGGCTTCAGGGGCGCCGAAAGGGGGGGGGGGGGGGGGGGGGGTAAAGGAGACGGATTCTAGGGGCCCATGATGGAGGGGGGCCCAGAGAGGCCCCTAATGATGATGAAATTATAATACGGGGGCCCTGTAAAGATTATTTCATGGGGCCCAAAATCCCTAGCAGCGCCCCTGACTGGCTTATACGGCGTCAAAAAGGTTCTAATAAATTGTGAGTTCAAATATCTAATTTTTTCACTTTTAATGTTTTTTGCAATTTAAATTTTGACACGACCACATAAAATATGTTTTACTTGCTGATGCATTTTAATTGTTTTTTAAATGCGCCAGAAAATAACCCGTTTTGTACACTGTTGATGTGGTTCAATTCCCAGTAGAGCGTAAATGTGTTTCTGTATAGTATTTCTCCAGCAACGGTCATGTGGTGACATAAATTATGGTATTTTGAGAGGTAATTATTGAAGTCGGACATCACAGAGGGCCTAGGTGCGAAACGCACGGCCCGCCACACAGACCTACAGATTTTAACACAGACACACAGATGTTGTTTACACACACACACACACACAAAGACAAATCCAAACAAAACACAAAAATCGCAACACGGATAAGCTAATTGTTTTTACAAACAAAAATCTAAACACAGACACACAAATTAAAACAGACACGTGGATTTCATACACACAGATTGAGATACGCATTTGCAAATTGTTTTGCTGCAATGATATTTCAGCGTAGCACTGAACTACATGGCGAAACTAAAGCCTGAAGCTTCCATAGCAGACAGAGAACTGGAATCTATAATTGACACGTAGTACATATTAGCGGGGAGAAGGGCCGGGAGGAGGCGGCTTAAAAGGGTAAGGCGGGCGCCCCATGAAGCCCATTACCGGGGGCTGAGGTGAAGCAAACTGCTTAGCTATGAGAGGCCGAGGCCCCCCTGGTAGCACAGACGGAGGACGAGGCTGGGCGAACTGACCCTGATGCTGACTCGACTGATCCATCCCTCCGTTACTTGCAGACTGGCCTCTGCCGGGGGCATTATAGCCGCCGCTGTAACTCTGGTACTGATCTGAACTGTGGCTGTTTCTGCCGTCACGGCTACGGTCATTGTAGGAGGAAGAGAAGGCTTCATTGGTACGCTCGCCGCGGCCGTAACCAGGGCGGCCGCCCCTGCCACCGCCGCTTCCTTCTCCATGGCGCATGCGGCGATGATTCCCATCCTGGTACATCATGTTGGGATTGTGGGAGTTGCTGCTACGGTAACGCATTCTTCCACCTGTGATGAAAAATGTAAACAACACATTTTCAAACGTGCTCACAGAAGTACCGCTTTCATCCGACTAATTGTACAAAAATCAAACCAATTTTCCTCGTCATGAAAATCCAACCAGGACACCCAAAAATATTAACATAAATCACATTTTATAGAGAATAATTATAGTTTTACATGCAGAAAAAATAAATATGATTAATGAAAGGGATGATTTAACATCACTGACATTTATTGACGATATTTGTGGATTAAAAAAACCAACAACTTTTTAAAGCATATTTGGGATAGGCTCTAGCACTCCCGCCACCCCGAGAGGGACAAGAAGTAGAAAATGGATGGATGGATTTTGTATTACTGTGTTATAGGGGTGCTCAAATAAATTGATTCACATCTGAATCACGATTCTTATTAATTCCAATTCTAAATAATTTTTATAATTTTCTAAAATTGAACAAAAATAATTTCAGAATCAATTTAAAAAAATAAATTTTAGACCGTAACCGCACCTACCAAAAAATGTATTGCGTGAATAGGTTTTATTCGAGAATTGTGTTGAATTGACAATGGATTCTGAATTTAATTGTCACCCCAGGAATCGGGATCAAATTGCGAGTTATTGTAAGACCACCAACCCTACTGTATTATTTTGCGCCAATCGGTAAAGTCCAAGTAGGACGTCCGTTTCTAGGTTAAGAGTAAACTCTGAAAACCTCTAACAACACAGCGGCTAATCTTGTAGCTATCTTCACTGCTAACTTTTTGATGAATGCCTGCCTCATCAATGACACATCTCCACATTGGTGAGCCTTTGACACGAGACAAACTGGACTCGATGTGACTCGGAGCGCCATTATTGCAAACAAGACGGCTCTCAGCTTTCATCAGCTGTCTGGGGCAAAGTGGATATGAGCTCTGTTGATTCAGGATTCACTTAATTTTCAACATTAATTACAGCTTTGAGGTGACACAGACATGCTTTGCTAACACGGAATGCTAAGACAGCTAATGGCTGTAGTTGCGACTGTCAAGTTGACCAAGTTATTGCAGTACACACCCATGGTCTCATTAATTAGTTAAAATGTAATATCGGAAATGATCGGTATCGGTTTCAAAATGATCGGTATCGGTTTCAAAATTATCGGTTTCAAAAAGTCAAATTTATGACTTTTTAAAACGCCGCTGTGTACACGGACGTAGAGAGAAGTACAGAGCGCCAATTAACCTTAAAGGCACTGCCTTTGCGTGCCGGCCCAATCACATAATATCTACGGCTTTTCACACACACAAAAGTGAATGCAAGGCATACTTGGTTAACAGCCTTACAGGTCACACTGAGGGTGTCCGTACAAACAACTTTAACACTGTTACAAATATGCGCCACACTGTGAACCCACATCAAACAAGAATGACAAACACATTTCGGGAGAACATCCGCACCGTAACACAACATAAACACAACAAAACAAATACCCAGAACCCCTTGCAGCACTAACTCTTCCAGAACGCTACAATATACACCCCCCGCTACCCTCCACTCCTCCACCCCCCACCACCTCAACCCCCCACCACCACCTCAACCCCCCCCAACCCCATCATCTCAGCCTCCTCATGCTCTCTCAGGGAGAGCATGTCCCAAATTCCAAGCTGCTGTTTTGAGGCATGTTTAAAAAAAAAGCACTTTGTGACTTCAATAATAAATATGGCAGTGCCATGTTGGCATTTTTTTCCATAACTTGAGTTGATTTATTTTGGAAAACCTTGTTACATTGTTTAATGCATCCAGCGGGGCATCACAACAAAATTAGGCACAATAATGTGTTAATTCCACGACTGTATATATCGGTATCGGTTGATATCAGAATCGGTAATTAAGAGTTGGACAATATCGGAATATCGGCAAAAAAGCCATTATCGGACATCTCTACTTAAAACCCAATTCTAAATTAGGGGAATTACCCAGGATTTGACATAGTATTTCCACGTCGTGGCCGTGTTGTAGTGGCCGGGCGATGACCATAAATGACGCTTGGCAGCTCTTCCGGGTTACTTGTGAGTACTGTAATCTACGGTAGAACACACTCAAGGCTATATATTGGGTAAAACTCTGTAAAGATGACTATATGGGTGTTATTTCATGTTTAGAGAGTTCTGATTATGTAAAAAAAATTTTTATTAGAAGGTTGTTAACAGTTTTTTTTTACATTCTCTTAACTCTGAAAATTGTAAATTTCCTAATATTACTACTTTGCAGAAACCCGTTTATTGCGGTCACGTCTGGTCCCAAAAAAAGAAACGCCTGTAATTGTGTATTTAAAAAATAGTAACAGAAGATAATTACCTCCTCTTCCTTGGCATGACTCAACCATCTGAAGCAGCTGGGGGCTGACAGCCTGATTGGCCTCCTGCAAAACTCGGACAAGGTCTCTGGCCTGGCGTGCGTTCCCCGGAGTGAAAAAGGTGTAGGCCGTGCCCTTGTTGGTGCTGCGCGCCGTACGTCCAATACGGTGGACGTAATCCTCAGAGGAGTTGGGATAGTCATAGTTGATGACGAACTTGATGTCTTCAACATCTTTTGAATAAGAAGCAACAGGTTTTAGACAAACAAACATCTTCAGGCAAGAAAACTTCAATCAGGATCTTGATTGGTTGAATAACTGATGATTACAGATTTGTTGACATTTCACATCAAATTGATGATCTTTTAATAATCTTACCTGCATAACAAAACACAAGCTCCTCGTTTACCTTTACTTTGACATCTCTCTCCACAGAGAGCATACTAAATAAATAAATAAAAGATAAACGGCTGGTAAACTGGATTGTTACAAGATTTATCATTGCCAAGGCAACTATAACTTCTCTTCCTGGTGGACCAGCCAGGATATTATTTGTGAAAGTGCTAACATCTGTGCAAGTATGTTCAACTTTGCAGCACGCTAAACTTCAAAATGTAGTTCTGTAAGTGTTAAGCATGTACAACATGCAAAAAAATGGGGAAAAATAGACTTTTGCCTTGTTAGTTACTTTCTATTTTAACGAAAGCAGGGGTCACAAACCCATATTTTGTGGCCCTTTACTTAATTCCATATTATAGTGTAGTTGTGGCCCGTGCACCCTGGGCAGCTAATACTTAAAATATAGTATGGCAACCTTTAATCCCAAGAGAAAAAGCACATTGTGCAACACAAATAGCAACTTCTTGTAAGCAAGTGGATTTTGTCTCTGACTGTCCTGTAATTCAACATTGTCAAAAATATAAAATGTTTTGCATTCAGTTTTAAATGTATATTGACTTTGGGCCCATCATATCTTAGGGTCACTATAGCTGTTGGTAGAAAAAGTGAACAAATTTAATCACATTGTTAAAAAGGGATTCTGAAGTGAATACTTTATGCGGCACAGCCTCACCCAGACTCTACCTGCAGTGGCCCCCAATTGATTGAGTTTGAGAGCCCTGATCTAAAGTAATATGTACTAAAATCTGAGATATACTACTTAAAATACATTAAATAATCTGCCAACCGAAGAAGAAAATAACTTGTCAAAACACCATTTTACTTGTTTCAGTGTCTGGAAAGTGTTACTTAAGATCAAAGAAGTATTAGTAAAAATATCAGTATTTTGCCCTTGATTTCTGTTATTTAATTTTAGTTACAGTCATGGTCAAAAGTTTAGATACACTTGTAAAGAACATAATGTCATGGCTGTCTTGAGTTTCCAATAATGTCTACAACTCTTATTTTTTTGTGATAGAGTGATTGGAGCACATATTTGTTGGTCACAAAAAACATTCACGAAGTTTGGTTCTTTTATGAATTTATTATGGGTCTACTGAAAATGTGAGCAAATCTGCTGGGTCAAAAGTATACATACAGCAATGTTAATATTTGGTTACATGTCCCTTGGCAAGTTTCACTGCAATGAGGCGCTTTTGGTAGCCATCCACAAGCTTCCGGCAAGCTTCTGGTTGAATTTTTGACCACTTCTCTTGACAAAATTGGTGCAGTTCAGCTAAATGTGTTGGTTTTCTGACACTGACTTGTTTCTTCAGCATTGTCCACACGTTTAAGTCAGGACTTTGGGAAGGCCATTCTAAAACCTTAATTCTAGCCTGATTTAGCCATTCCTTTACCACTTTTGACATGTTTTTGGGCTCATTGTCCTGTTGGAACAACCAACTGTGCCCAAGACCCAACCTCCGGGCTGATGATTTTAGGTTGTCCTGAAGAATTTGGAGATAATCCTCCTTTTTCATTGTCCCATTTACTCTCTGTAAAGCACCAGTTCCATTGGCAGCAAAACAGGCCCAGAGCATAATACTACCACCACCATTCTTGACGGTAGGAATGTTGTTCCTGGGATTAAAAGCCTCACCTTTTCTCCTCTAAACATATTGCTGGGTAATGTGGCCAAAGAGCGCAATTTTTGTTTTATCTGACCACAGAATATTCCTCCAGAAGGTCTCATCTTTGTCCATGTGATGTCAGATGAAACAAAAATTGAGCTGTTTGGCCACAATACCCAGCAATAGATTTGGAGGAGAAAAGGTGAGGCCTTTAATTCCAGTAACACCATGCCTACCGTCAAGCATGGTGTTGGTAGTAATATGCTCCGGGCCTGTTTTGCTGCCAATGGAACTGGTGCTTTACAGAGAGTAAATGGGACAATGAAAAACGAGAATTACCTCCAAATTCTTCAGGACAACCTAAAATCATCAGCCCGGAGGTTGGGTCTTGGGCGCAGTTGGGTGTTCCAACAGGACAATGACCCCTAACACACCTCAAAAGTGGTAAAGCAATGGCTAAATCAGGCTAGAATTAAGGTTTTAGAATGGCCTTCCCAAAGTCCTGACTTAAACGTGTGGACAATGCTGAAGAAACAAGTCCATGTCAGAAAACCAACAAATTTAACTGAACTGCACCAATTTTGTCAAGAGGAGTGGTCAAAAACTCAACCAGAAGCTTGTGGATGGCTACCAAAAGCACCTTATTGCAGTGAAACTTGCCAACGGACATGTAACCAAATATTAACATTGCTGTATGTATACTTTTGACCCAGCAGATTTGCTCACATTTTCAGTAGACCCATAATAAATTCATAAAAGAACCAAACTTCATGAATGTTTTTTGTGCTGCAATCACTCTATCACAAAAAAAATAAGAGTTGTAAAAATTATTGGAAACTCAAGATAGCCATTACATTATGTTCTTTACAAGTGTGTGTAAACTTTTGACCACGACTGAATATTATAGATTTTTTAGAGCATCCATTGATTTGGCTTGTCTTTGTCACTTTTCAAAATGTTCACTTCTTGCTCCTGCATTTACGACAGTAGCAGTAAGCGAGTAAAACACATTTTAAAATAGTACGGTAAGCCCGGGAGCAAAAATTATTCCTTATTGTTGCTTTAATGTCAAACACTAGGAAAACATAACATTTGGATTTCCATGCACAAGACTCCAAAACCGTTGAACATCCATATTTGGTCAGCATGATCTTCGCTGGCCAGACTGTGTGAACACAAGTAGTCTGTTTCTCATTACGGAACATAAGGGGCTCTGACCACAAAGCTGATTCTGATCAGCCTCCATCATGTCTTTTTTTATTTTATTTAGCAAACTTAACGATGCACCATGATATGAACTTAGCTGTTTCTTTAAAAAGAAGGCTGATGGCGGTAACTGCATGTACTGTGAGTTTATGGAGGAATTAAAAGTGGGCGGTGAGGTACTTACCCCCTTTGTGGTGATCAGTCCTGGTTCAGAGGGAGGGGCTGAGGGTGAGGGAGACCGGATCCCTCACCTTCTACGCACACCAGCAAAGTCAGACGGGAGCAGAACCGCTTTACCTCGCAACGGCAGGTTCTGTTGCTCTCTCGCCACATTGCAGGAAGCCTCCTTGGGCCCCTGGCCAGGACTGGATCCAGACGAGCCCGTCTTAACTCTCCCTGTCTATCTGTCTGCTTTTTTTTCGGCCAGCAGACAAACAGGTATCTCAGGCTGCTCCCATGACAGGCTCGTTGGACTTACACACTGACAATATCAGGTTAGGGAAGGGGGAAAGGATGGGGTCTAAGTTAACTACAGGAAGGCAAAAAACTAGACCAACCTCTACTTTTAATGAGAGTGAGGGGGCAGCGACGGCGCAGAGAGTTACAGCTGCCGTGTGCTGCCAAACCCTGAGAGGAGAAGAGGGGACAAAAAAAAAAAAAAGAATATAGTGATCGAAATTTTAGCAAGTCAAAGACCCTCATCCCCCCTTCTCACATTTATACCCATGCTAACAAATTAGCTCAACCTTTTCTTCCTGTTGTTTTTGTATTTAACAATTTGGACATGCAGTCATTGTCCGAGACAGCACACACAAACATAGTACAGCGTGTGGCCCATTCCAACCCATCAGTGCCATTTGTGTCCCATGTTATACTTTTTTTATATATTTTTTTACATATTTGGGTTATTCCTAACTAAATGACGCTCATTTTCTAAAAAAAAAAAAAAGTTTTACACTGTAGTCGTGTCTATGGGTTTTCAATAAGTCCTGTTACCCTAGCGTATTATCCCGGCTAAAAAGTGGAATATTGAACATGTCACATGGTCCACAAAAGTTGCATCGTTCAGATCATCTACAGGTCAGAAACATAGCTGCAATTGCCATTGAGGGCACCCTGGTCATGTCCTTGGTATTTTTTTAGGTGACAAAAGGATGACGATGTGACTTTGTCTAGGACATCGTGTGCGCTGTACATCACCATACGTAGATCATCCTCTCTTGATATACAATCTTTGGTCATCCACAGCCCGCTTCAACTCCAACAACGTAATGCAAAGAAGTCCACTTTTACTTTAAACATCATCTGATCAGAAATGTGCTGTCAGCATAACGTTACCATTAAATCATACTGATGTAACTAATGTCGCTCTCACCTGAATGAAACTAATGTGAAACGCTGTCGTTATAATACTGTAGTCGTGTCAATCAGGGGCCGCCTCGCCCTAAATGCAGAACACGTGCTTTGCGTAAGGCTTTGCGATCAGTGGAGGGTGTGGGGCATTTAGCATGAAGAAGCACATTAAAAACAAATGAAGTAAATTATTGAATGGCAAAGCGCTTTATATAATATTTTACCACAAACTTATTCCTCGCCACATCATGCTCTTTCACTGATTAGAATATGAAAATAAAATGTCTTCCATTGTTTCCGATGGCTCCATGGCAGACGTCGTTAGTACATTTCGGGTTCGAACCCTAGTCGTGTTTAAAAATTTGGAAAACATTTTAAAATTATGTTTTAATGATGTTGAAATTGTTTAATATACTAAACTTCAGGATATTAAAAAAACGTGGACTGTTACAAAATCATGCTGATTATCAAAGATGTTAGACAAGTGATAGCTCCATCTTATCTTGCTGATTGTAGTGTACCATATGTCCCGGCAAGAAATATGCGTTCTAAGAACTGCGGCTTATTAGTGATTCCCAGAGCCCAAAAACAGTCTGTGGGCTATAGAGCATTTTCTATTCGGGCTCGAGTACTCTGGAATGCCCTCCCGGTAATAGTTAGAGATGCTACCTCAGTAGAAGCATTTAAGTCCCATCTTAAAACTCATTTGTATACGCTAGCCTTTAAACAGACCCCCCTTTTAGACCAGTTGATCTGCCGTCTCTTTTCTGCTCTGCCCCTCTCCTGTGTGGAGAGGTTATTAGGTGACCACAGATGAAACGCTAGCTATTCAAAGTTGGTACACGGGGTGGACCACTCATCTGTGCATCAGTTGTTGACGTCTCTGCGCTGCTGACTTGTCTCCACTCAAGATGATCCCCTGCTGGCCCCACTACGGAATGGACTCACACACTATTAACTAGATCCACTCGACGTCCATTGCACCGGTCGCCCAAGGGGGCCCCCCCATCTGCGGTCCCCTCCAAGGTCTCTCATTGGGTTGAGTTTTTTCTTGCCCTGATGTGGGATCTGAGCCGAGGATGTCATTTGGCTTGTGCAGCCCTTTGTGACACTTGTGATTAAGGGCTACATAAATAAACTGATTGATTGATTGAGTTATAGTTTAATTAAAGCTTTTGTTATTCAGGAAATTATTTGTGCTGCTCAAGGTAATATTATTTATATGGTGCTGGGATACCCATGATTTCAGTCTTTCAAAGTTCCTCTTGGACAACCAATTTTTGACCTCTGTATTTGTCAAATCGTAGTTACGGCCCTGGTCAGAAAGTAAGTATTTTTCTGTACCGGTATATTGAATGATATTTCAACTATGACTGTGGGAGTTAAATCTCAGCAAAGTCCTGATAGCTAAATTGTTTGTGAATGTTATTGCATTTGTTTTTTTAAATACATATTTTTGTTGAGTCATTGTAATGCTTTTAGAGTCAAAAATGTAATAGCACAAATGTTATGCAGCTATATTCCATATTTACTAATTCTATGCTAAAAACTCACCCCGTTACACAAATTAGTCATCTTTGACTTAGGGAACCTTGATAAAAATTTAATAAAGTTCCCTGAAATGGGCGAATACAAGTATTGAGTAGTTTGATATCTGTATTACCAATTTAGAGTTGAAAAAAGACACAAATGTATGCTTATTTTGAGAGTTATAACAAGCAAATGGCACTGACTCAATGGAATGGCCCATGTATGAATGTGTAGTGTTTATTATTCAGGCGCGTCTACCCAACACAGACACTCCGTTTAGGCAGCGTGCCAAAGAGCCCCGGTTGAAGGATGCTTTGTAACTATAGTAACAAGAAACAGACCAGTGGACCAGAAAGACGGCAGCCTCCATACTGTACAGCGTAGGTAAGTCACCGGCTGTCAACTTATTGTATAGTATCCTTTTTGCATTGATTCTTTGTCATTGATATTGTACACTCTCATCTTACTGATGTCCTTTGTTTTCCCTGTAGATTAATTAATATGAACTCAGGCTAATACAGTGGAACCCATTTATGTCAACACCTCCAACTGGCTGACTGATGTCAACATAATCGGTTGATGACATAACCAAAATTACATTCACTTGTTTGTTGGCCGAAAGCATAATGAGACTGGGCAATGTGGAAGTTTTTTGACATGGTTTTCATCCATGTGTATATTTTTATTCTCCTTTTTTTATATATTCGTATACTCTTCTATTTAACTGTGATGCTTTCGATGTATGCCTTGACTACAAAAAATGTATACATGCACACATCTTTATTCTGGTGTCTCACAATCTAAAAGAAAAATATGGTGCAGTTTGTTAGTTGATTTGGAGGAATTTTGGTTAAAACTGGCATGCTTTTATTTTGAATCTTATTCGGCACTAAACAGGAAGTCACTATGTGCATGTTTTAATGCTGCATAACGTAGGCAGTAGGTCATTATATTTGTTATGTATCTCCGCTCACAATGAAGTTGACAACACAGTACTAGAAGGGGTGTTAAATTATTGCATTAATTAGATAGATAATATAACTAATTAGATTAATTCTTCTTCTTTAGCGCATGTTTTTTAATTTCATCGTGAATTTATTTTTTCATGATTAACAATGCATTTTTTGAAGTTCTAACTTAAAGCACTGTGATTGAAGAGTCTGTTTTATTCTGAAGCAGACAGAAAGCAACCAGTTAACTTCAGCATTTCATATGGACTTGGGGCCGTATTTATCAAGCGTCTTAGAGTGCCATTTTACACTTAAGTCCTGAGAATTTGCGAAATTTAGTCCTACTCTCAACCTTAAGAATAAAAGCTATTTATCAACTTTCTTAAGTCTAAGAATCACTCGTACTCTCCACGATATTTAAGAGACCTTCAGAGGTGTCCTAAGTGGTTAGGAGTTGCCAGCGGGGGATGGCACTGAGGCGAGAGAGACGTGCACGAACGTTCAGGGAGCGGAAGGATGTCCTGGCTTTGTTTGATGACGAGCAGCTGATCAAACGGTATCGTTCAGACAGAGCGGGTATTATTTTTGTCACAGATTTAACAAGGGGCGTCTCCTCTCGCCAGTTTGGTTTTCTTTTCGATTCCATGTTGATTTCTGCATGTGGCTGCAGTGGGCTAGTATATATAGAGCCACCCACACCAGTTTCAAATTAGTTGCCTAATTAATGAATTGGAAAGAAAAGGAAACATTTATTTTTGATTCATTGCCAATATTGTTTGTTTGTTTTGTATTATTTTGTAGTTTATTGTCAAAATATACACTCCCATTGTCCACTTAAACATTTCTAAGATATTTCTTTATTCTTAGACAAGGGATTCCTTCCGTGATTGGTCATTTCTATGGACACAGAAATGACGTCACCTAAAATTCCGTTTACGGCACATAGTAATGTCGTAATTCAGCTCTATTCAGTCCTACACTTCGCTGAAAGTGTGAGTAAGACGCTTGATAACTAACTTTTAAGTGCAGCTTTCAGCGAATAATTTCTTTACTCATAAGTCAACTCTTAGCAGACTTCTTAGGAGTAATTCTAAGAAGCTTGATAAATACGGCCCCTGATGTTTTATTTTTGTGAAAGGCTAAGACCACATCTGTTTAAGTCTGTTGAAAACAATACATTACTTCATAATGCCTCTTTTTTGGTTATTTATCAATCTTTTGTAATGAATGAATGTAATGAATTTGAATGAAAATACCTCAAGTTAAGGGCTTTTCTCAGCATTTTTTTTTAGGTGAGATTAAAAAAAGTGATTAGATCCATTAATTACAGATCATGACTAATTAATCTAAAACATTTTTTTTTTTTACCAACTCTAAATACTACATCAAATTTTCACAGAAATTTCAAGTTGACAGAAGTTGTCATACATGTGTGTTGACGTCAACCAAAGCGGGCCCTTTCCAGTAATAACAAAAACACAAGGGATCAGGATTTGATGAGTTAGTTGACGTAGGCAGGTAGTCGACATAAGCGGGTTCCACTGAATAGAAGGAACTCAATGTCGTACCACCTTCAAAATATTAAGAGAAAAAAGTATTGCCCTTTAATGCCATTGACTGTTTAGTAGTGATAACTACTGTCAGTCTCAGAAAGGTCACTTACCTACTGGACACTTTTGAGGCGTAGAATATGTTAGACAATTTTTTGTACACAAACTTCTGCTAAATATCATGTAGATAGATTCAAGTTAATACTACTGCAGAGTGGCGTTCAATGATAAAGGTGAGGGACTAGTTTTAAAGAGGCAACATACCCAAACCCCGAGAGGCAACATCTGTGGCAATCAGAATGGGAGCTTTCCCGTTTCGGAAGTCTGTGGAAATTAAGAAAGATAAATTCCGAAACAACTCTTTGATATTAATTTTAACAATGGCTTATTTCAACGAGGATTGAAAGTTGTGTTTCTCAGACCTGAAAGTACCCAGTCTCTTTCTGGCTGGGTCTTGTCTCCATGGATACACCTGGCTGGCCACCTAAGTATGGGGGGGACACAGGACAGCAGGATTATGTTTTATGCCACCGTACTCAGTTGCTCTCAAATAGTAGCACTAACCCATCCCTCCGCATCCTTCTTGTCAGTTCATCACAGGATTTCTTTGTCTCCACAAAGATGATGGTTTTGTTTTCCTGCTCTGCCATAATCTCCTCCATCAGCTGAATAAGTCTAGACACAAGAAGGCAAAGGAGTAGCGTTACTTAAATCTAATTGGGTGCTCTGCGATGCTGTTGAGTGGAATAAAAGGATGAAAAAAAGATCAACACAAAGACATTACTTGTGATCCTTTTCGTTTTCCATGCAAACATCAACAATTTGCAGGATGTTGTGGTTGGCACTGAGTTCCAGGGCTCCAACATTAATCTGGATGTAGTCTCTTAAGAAGTCTTCAGCAAGCTGACGGACATCCTTGGGCCAAGTTGCACTCCACATTAGTGTTTGTCTGTCCGGCTTGAATGGAAAACACAAGAAAATTATATACACTCAACAAAAATATACTGTTAACGCAACACTTGTTTTTGCTCCCATCATTCAAGGGTTTAAGGAACTTTATTGTCATACCAGCACACGTGAGATGGCACAACATGTAGTACCCCAGATCCAAGATTTAGCCTCATGAGCACCAGAAGAAAATAGCATTTTAAATAGAGTCCAGCCCTAGTGTGTCCAGCTTGTTCACCAGGGTCTGTGGGATGATGGTGTTGAAGGCAGAAGTGGAGTCCAAGAAGAGCAGGCGGACATAGGAGTTCCTGCTCTACATGTGGGTTGACAGGATGAACCGCTCCACTGATTACGCCATCTCATCACTGGAGCGGTTCTTCCTGCTGGCATTCTGATGAAGGTCCCCGCTGACTTCAATGGAGGTCTTAATCTGGCCCATGACCAGCCTCTCAAAGCACTCCATAACTATCGGAGTAAGGACTACTGGCCTGTCACTGGCTAGCTTTTGGGTACAGGAATGATGGTGATTGATAGTTGGAACGAGGTGTATGGAAAATAAACACAGGTGGATTTTATTGATTTCCTTTTTAAGGCCATGAGACACTGTGACGGGATTATGCACAGCCCCATGTTGCAATGATCTATATACAATTCCTGGACTCTGAAAACATCCCAGTTCTTTCTTAGCCAGAATACTCAGCTGACATGTCACCCGTTAAGCATGTTTGGGGTGCTCTGGGTTGGCGTAAACAACAGCATGTTGAAGTTCCTGCTAATATTAGGTAACTTGGCACACCAATTTAAGTGGACCAACATTCAACAACCCGATCAAACCTATGCCAAGCAGATGTTTTGCACTGTGGGAGAAAAAACTATTCTGACACCAGATACTGATACTGGTTTTCTGACCACCTCAGACACACCTGTCAGGTTGATGGATTTTCTCGACAAAGCAGAATTTGCAAAAAATATTAGAGAGAAATAAGTTTTAGATCTTTTCTTTCAGCTCATGAATGATAGGAGTAAAAACAAGTGTTGTGTTTATAATTTTGTTGATGGTATACTAGGGTAAAAATGGCCTACCCGAATTTGATCAACAATCTTGCGAATCTGTGGTTCAAAACCCATGTCTAGCATGCGGTCAGCTTCATCCAACACAAGGTAAGTGCAGCGATTCAAGTTGGTCTTTCCTGACTCCAGGAAGTCAATCAGGCGACCAGGAGTGGCAATGCAGATCTCAACACCTGCAAGAAGAAAATCAAGTTTAGTAAAAGTCAAAAGGAGGCATAGAATTCACATTTGACAGATAAACAGACTAAAAACTTAAACATCCAGGCTTAGTTTTTTTCCCCACATGGATGTGTTCCTTTTTTTCTGTGCGTGTTGTTTTCTGGGCCACACCTTCTAGACTATAATAATTAAAAAGCTGAATTTTAAATTTCTTACATCAGCAGCCATTACAAGTAACGGGAAAGGGAAGCTTCTGTGACACAATTTGCACCAACAACTTTAGCCAATTGTTTAAAAAATGAGTTCATTTTTTTGACGCTTCCTCTCCTGGTTGTCGAAGCGTCAGTGTCCAACTGCCATCACGACTAACAGCATACCTACCCCTCTCAAGGTCTCGAATCTGTGGTCCTTTGGGTGCTCCACCGTAGACACAGGTGCTTTTGATTCTGGAAGAACTGCCATACTCCAAAGCCACCTGTTGAACCTGCTGGGCCAGTTCTCTTGTTGGCGCTAGGACCAAACACTATTAGGAAAGATGGCAAAGAGGTTTATTAAAGTCAAAGACTGCCTGACAACAAAACAAGAAGTAGACTGGACCCTAGGAACACAAACAGTGTACAGTGTGCATATGTACATTTACTGTCCTGTCCCATTCAGTGATATATTGCATTTTGCATGGTTAACTAATTCAGTCAATTACAACAATACAACAAAAACATTAGCCTCTTTTCCACAGCGATCCTGCAAAAAAGCCATATAGGAGTCGAAAAAATATATACATATGTTAATATCAATAAGGTGCCTTTGTTTTTTTACACAAATCCCAGGGAAGGGTTTCAACCCAGGAGTGCAGGAGAAGGGTGTAAAATATCAAACCCCTTTTAAGTCATCTGCTTGCACACAGTCGCCATATTGCCTGTTATGTTAGTCAAGGCAGAGTTTTCTATTAATTAAAAAAATAAAATATGTATTACTTTAAAAATATATATATTTATGGAACTACACATTTCAGGTGATATTTGTGCTGTTATCTCTTGGCAATGATATTTCACAAAACATTGACTGTTGTTTGTTTTAATATTACATTTTAAGGTTTAAGTAACAGGCTTTCGTAGCCAATCAGCACAAGTGATGTGCAATAATATTGATTCTTTCCAATTCGATATAGAGTAAAATTCAGGATGGTATCAGCGATACCAATCTAATACCGATACTTGGTGCAAATACACCTAATTAAAACTTAAAAAATTGGTGTTTTTCAAGTGTCGCTGCTCTTGGGCAATCATCTTCAAACGATATCACAGGGCAAAACAAATTATGGCGCTTTTCTGAACTGAATGAGTTATCTTATTTTACGTCAACTCTGTGTGTAGTGTCCAAATAGCTTACAATAAAATAATACATACACTTGCTGAGTGCAACTTTTAATTGCCAGTAATTTTCAAAAATAAACAAACGACAGACTGAATGCAGCACAGTGTGCCGTTGCGCTTGCATATTACGTACTTACCCAAAAAAATACTGTACCGATCTAATCAGTTTAGTATCAATCATATACTGATATTACCCTTAGTTTCGCCACCACCAATTTATGGATTGATCTGCCCTCCTCTTACGTGTCGTGTACTGACTGTAACAATGCTGACACATCAACCGCTGTTATATCATTCTCTCTTGACTCTTATTAATCTACTTCTTAATTTCCTGTTAAAAGCTGCTTACTTTCTGCTGTAACTTGGTTCCATCTAGACTTAGCGGCTAGCTTAGGTATTAGCATGCTCGCTCCAGCTTGGCTTTGGCGTGTAACATGTTTAGCATCCTCCTAATACCTGATAATGAGACTTGATAATGACACTTAATATGCCGTAATGTAGTGACTATTAATAACTTAGGGGAGCAGCTACATAGTGTAAATGGAGTCACACAATTAGCTGCTAACTTGTCAGCCGGGGGGACTACAAATAAATACAATATTAGCGAGAGGGGATTAGCCTTTATGAAGGGCATTAATTGTCAACGGCGACCACATAATTTTTCAAGAAAATCGGCACATCCCTTTTCAAAATATAAACAAACTAAACAACAGATTGTGTTTGACCAAAAAACTGAGCAGAAAAATTGAGTATGTGAACTTACAATGGGCCCATCTCCTCTCTCCAGGTAGGGCTGATGATTAATGTGCACTATGGAGGGCAGTAGGTACTGCAGATATGGAAAGAGAGTGTAGTGTCAGAGGGCAACATTAATATTGAAAACGTTCACATCATTAATCAATCATGTGGATTCCTTCTGTATTAGTAAATGTGGTGATTATTCGGAAGGGTATTTAACATGCATGCATGCTTACAGCTAGAGTCTTTCCAGAACCGGTCTGTGCTATCCCCACCATGTCCTTGCCACTCAGAGCCAAAGGGAAGCCCTGAGACTGGATTGCTGTGGGCTCTGTAAAGTTCTGCTGTGTCAACGCATCCATCACATATTCTACCACAAGGAAGGGGGCAATAAATAACCCAAACTTTCTTTTTAGGTTATACCTGCACACACAATGAAATGTGTTACTCACGTGGAAACTGTGCCTGTTGAAAAGTGATGACAGCTTTGGGACAGTCAGAGCCTTTAATGGTGATTTCCTTCCTCCTACGAAACTCTTCCATTTCTTGCTGCAAATGGACATTGTTCACACAACATTACTTTTTCATTTTTCTGGTTTTAATAAAAATTGGAAATTAAGTATGACATGAATACAGGCTCCGTTCAGGGATGAAATTTGGATTTCAGAAGTGGGGGGGAACACAACCACCTAGAGTACAGGACATGGTTTAAAGGATGCATGTTTTGGAGTTATATGAATAGATATGGGTGGTGTTTGTATTTTCAAAGATTGGCACTTCGACAACGGGGCTGGTGTCCGAACCAGTACAAAACAACACTGAATTTTATTCTTATGGAATGTTGTGACATTCAAGTCGAACAGACTAGTCGTTTAAACAACTTAATTACATAAATTAAACTAGGTAAACAAAAACCTTTTTTATTTTTATCGAATTTTGTGACATTGAAGTTGAACAGATTAAGTCATTTAAATCAGTGTTTCCTAACCTTAGGGCCACTGTTGGGCCGAAGCTCTCCCTAGAGGGCCGCTAAAAAATATCTGTTTTTCAGGTGCGGTCCGTATGGGTCGCAGGTGTGGTCAGTTGTAATATATTTTTCCACTATGTGTAATGACAATATCAAACAAACAGAAAAAGTAATGAGCTAAAGTAATATTTACAATTCTTAAGCGCAAAAATTATGACCTAAGTGATAACGCTGTATTTTGCATTGAAAGTTTATTTAAGAAACATAATCATTAATTTAGTTTATTTATTTAAGCGTAACATAATTGTATGTGAATTTATTGTTTGTTAGTTATATATGAGTCCCTTTTTATGCAGCATATTTGAGTAGTATTACTTTTTCTACTCAGCCTGACCTAAACCTAAGGTTTATGTGTTAAATGAATAATAATATTTGTGATTAAATCAAGGTTTCATATCATTTGACAAGGTTGTAACCTTGTAAGTAGGTTAAATATAACTATTTAATACGATTAAAATCAAGAGTAAGATTAATAATTCAGTATTAATATTTAAGTGGGCACAGGGCCCCTCTGTAGTGGAAAAGTTAGGCCTTGAGATCAAAAGGGTTTAGAACCCCGATTTAAACAATCTAATTACATAAATTAAACCAAGTAATTTATTTAAAAATAAGTAATAAAATAAGCAACAAATTGTCTTAATTATTGCAGCAATACAGAATACATAAAGCGACTTTTATAATATTTATTCTCACACTTCCGAGGGTTCCTGAATGTAACATCGCTCAAGAAGTGCTCTGTTGTGGCTACTGGCTAGTTTAGTGCTGCGATGCTAGCGGTGTTCTGCGGGCTGCTGTTGGTGTGTTAAGGTCAGTAATAAAGTTGAAAAAGATTGGCAGAATGTGTGCTTATCATCGGTGGATAATACGAACTATCTCGCATCTGACCGTTGATGGGTCAGCTGCTGCGTGCTGTCCATCATTGTCACGTTGGTAAGGAACGGCAGCACCACAGAGCCAATCAATGAGCTTGTGGGCAGTCTAAAGAGACAATCTTCAGCCATTTTCCACCTGGCGCAAGTGTTTGACTTGTTTCCAATCAATAACGTATGTTATTTTTGAAGGGTCAAACGTGCGCCAAGATGTCCTCCCGAATGCCTCCCAAATTACATCCAGTTAGTTAAGTGTTGGTGAAATGATATACATACCTGACTCAAGCGTTGGATTTCTGGATGCTCAGTATAGAAGTTCTTCTCAAATTTTGGCAGCTCGTCCAGGTTCCATCTCTTTTTACGGAGACGGTCGCCTGGGTTCCCAAACGTCATAGGCCGGTTGCCACTATTGTAACTACCCACTGGCGCAGAATGAGGCCTATAAGGTGATACAGACAAGTATTATTACTGCAAAATCAGCCATGAAGGATTGACCTTTATTACCAGAGCATTGCACTTTACTCCCACCCCAAAGTTATTCTCCTCCACCTCTATTCAACCGTTAAACTCTGTTGTTCTTTGCTACAGTTACAACGCACTTATGTGATTTTTTTTTTATCAACTGCAAAATAAGTTTCGAGTAGGTCAAACAAAGTTGAGGAAACACTATTGAACTCAATAAATAATTGGGCTCCTTCTTCCCCTCCTCCTCCATGGCTCGTCACCGTCTTTGCCAACAAGAATCTTCAATAAAAGGTAAAAGTGATGTTAAATGTTAATTTATCCATTGCCATCAAAATGTATATATATTTTGCATTATTTCATGCATGTAAAAATGGGGCTGCAGTTACCGATTAATTTAGTAATCCATCGACAAGTTTGTTTGATTAATCGGATAAAAACACACTTTATAGCCTCAATGCGAATTTTAGGAAAAATAGTTGAACTTAGGACTGTCAAAAGTAACAAGTGAATGTATGTGATTAATCATAAAACATTATCACATTAATTATATACTTATGACTGCACAAGCTCTTTTACCTTAACCGCTATACGATCAGTGATTAGATCAATGCATACGTCGGTACAAAAATGAGTGCGGAGACTCCGACTGGTGTGTTTGCTGCAAAGTTCACTCCAAAATATAGCCTGAAAGAAATGTATATAAAACTATTACCAAGTCTTGTGCAAATAAAGGACATGCATTCAAGTAGAATATTCCTGGATGCCATTCTGACAATAAAATTGCATTTGTGTACAAACATCGGGGTCTTTTCTTAAGCTAATTTGAAGTATGCAAGGGAGTAATCCAAATTCCAAAATGTGATTAATTAGATTTTTTTTTAATTATCATTTGACCGCTCTCGTTGAAACAAACAAACTGTTCTGCTTTCCATAACCTTCCTTCTTGTTTAAAATAAATGCACATTATCAACATTATAATTGCTATTTTAAAATGTATGCATTAATAAAAAATTGTTTTCAATTTTCGCTGTTTGCTGCTCCCATGTGCACTCTCTATTGTAGCAGTCATACAGAAACTATAATCGCATATTTAAATTTCCAGGCACTCCATGTGGTACGGATGTAATACATTTTTATGAGCAACACTCATTAATAGATTGTTCTAAACAACAAAGTACAAATTAAAGCTTTTTGTAAAATCGAATTGATCGATTAACCTTTGTAGCCCTAATGTAAAAGTATATTCTCTACAAAATGTGTTTTAAACGTATAGATGACTAAAACCGGGGTACAACTGTAATATAGAAAACAAGTCAACTATACGGTAAGAGAAAACCTTGTACTGCAGAGTAATATTCCATCGAATGATAACAGCTTCACAGGTCTTCCACAGGCTAAACTAATCGATGCCAGAATGCCTCCTGATCGCTCACCTATCAAACTCATTGTAGATAGACCTTTCTGCCATCTGGGAATTATCTTTGCCTTGACTGTCAGTCACTCTGCCTCAGTTTAGCGGCAGCTATCTAGCTACCTAGTTAACTGCAGAGTTTCTGGCAATCAGGACTCCAAATGTGACTTTTTACTGCAATGCCATTTTTCTGTAAAAAAGGAAATATTAGGAAGGTTCTGAGATTGTTTGTGTCCAACATGGATGCTGCATGTAATACATTGTAGCTTGGCTACTCTACTCTACTACTTAGCAACTCTGCTATCTTGTTGTTATGTCCTCAAAAAACGTGTTGTTTATCTAAGTTGCTTAACTTAAAAACAGTCTGTCCAGCTTAATGATAGTGACACTACAAACAGGTGTGATTTAGTAGCTCGCCAAAGGGTCAAATAATAGTTTCTTCAAATCTTAGTATTTGTATAAGTGTTCCATTCAGACATTGCTTGTATTTAATGACACATTACCACAAAATAGCATAAAGACAATAAATACCACACTGCTGAAGTTAATGTTTTGTAAAAAAAAAATATTGGCAGTCATATAAATACAAGACATCTCAGCCCACCTTTGTTTTCGTCAAAGTAGTTTTCATACTGATGAAAGTTGGAGACCTGCTCTATCATTAAGCTTAACACTGAATGTATACACTTTGAAGAAAAACATTACAGATGTCTGTAAAGAAAGGGGTTTATTTTTATTCTGTAAAAGGGGTCATATGATTTTGATTTTAAAACACTTCCCTGTGGTCTCCATAAAATGTAATGGTGGTACTTTGGTCAAAAGTTTGCATGAATTATGTTTTACAGATCAGTTTCAAACCGCTTTCTGACCGTCTCCTCAGGATGCGCTGGGCGATCGTATTTACGTAGCTCCACTTTGACCAGTGTTGGCGCTACGAATTTTCAAAATGGGGTCCCAGGGTCCCCATCAAGTCATAAATATGGGGTACCTCAGCAAATTTTTGGGGTCCCACTTTTTGGTAAGCGTTTTGAAAACAAATGATAAATGTATGCATTATCCTGTTATATCTCACATTCTATATTGTGTTTTGGAAAAAGGTTGGCATACATGTTACTTAATTCATTAAAAAAATAAAACAAATATTTATGCATATGTAAATGTATTCAGTTATAAACATTAATTCACTTTCTATGGGGACGGCGTGGCGAAGTTGGTAGAGTGGCCGTGCCAGCAATCGGAGGGTTGCTGGTTACTGGGGTTCAATCCCCTCCTTCTACCATCCTAGTCACGTCCGTTGTGTCCTTGGGCAAGACACTTCACCCTTGCTCCTGATGGCTGCTGGTTAGCGCCTTGCATGGCAGCTCCCGCCATCAGTGTGTGAATGTGTGTGTGAATGGGTGAATGTGGAAATACTGTCAAAGCGCTTTGAGTACCTTGAAGGTAGAAAAGCGCTATACAAGTATAACCCATTTATCATTTATCTTCTTTCCTTAATAGATCTGAACTTTACCGCTGCCGGTATTTTTTTCTATATTTTCATTTAATAAGTTGTAGGTGTATTTATTTCAGTATAAAAGTGTAAAAAGTGTTTTGCTTCGGTCATGAAAGTATGATAATCGTGTGCCAGGATATACATGAATGACAAATGTAATGTATTATTCTCATATAACAGTAGGAATTAAACTATGAGGCTGGCTGCTAATAGCCAAGGAAGTATGCATCCCATCCTTACTAATTACGCTATCGTGGGTAAGTCCATGCTTTCGGGTGGTCAGGGAATTGAACTAGGTTCTCGTGCTTGAAAGACGATCATGCTAACCACTGAGTTAGAGACCTTTAAAGCAGTTTGCAGCTTTGGTCAAAAAACATGTGTGCGACATGACTACCTTTTTTGTTAATCTTGGGTATAAATCTTTGTTTTTTTCTTTACAATAAAATGTATTTATTTGTATGACTCGTAGATGTAAAAAACAAAACAAAAAAACATACATTTGTTTTTTGGTCCTTTCCAGTGTTCGAACACCACTCAGCCAAACTGCCTTGCTGCCAAAATGCGGTCCAACTTTGAATGCTAAAGTGAGCGATTCAGCCGTTGCAAAATATATTTACATACACATGTATGTATATATTTTTTTATAAGAATACATTTTTGAAAGGTAATTTTTAGGTCATCTCCATGCAACCAGATTGGGCTTTTCTAACATGAAGGTATGTGTGAAAACTTTTAAAAATCAATTGATGAAACCAATATTATCAGAAATGTCCTGTAAAGACAATTCCGGTGATATGAGTATCACTTTTCTTTGATGAATATTAAGAAAGTTATGGACTTGTAAAACCTGCGTAAATGCACTAATTTCTGGTAAACTTCTTCAGTACGAAGTCAAAAAAGGTTTACATTTTTAGATGTGAACTTTTTGTTAAAAATGTCACAACTTTCTTTATATTTATCCCATTTTAAAAAGGTTGGTATCATTGGAAAGGAGGTCACTAAACAAAGAAATAGAAAAAAAGAGATTTCACCGTTATGGTGTATTTGTGAAATTTCCGTTGGAAGTGATGGAACATTTTTGTAAAGATGGCTGTTCGGACTCGACTTGTGAGTCACAAAACAAACGACCAGACACTCGGATGGTCCAAAAAAAGAAGTGTGTGAATCGATCAATTTAAAAGAAAGGTTTAAAAGATAGATTTAAAAGAATGTTTCCTTCGGGTACTCTGGCTTCCTCCACATGCACCTGGGGATAGGTTGATTGGCAACATTAAATTGGTCCTAGTGTGTGAATGTTGTCTATTCGTGTTGGCCCTGTGATATGGTTGCGACTTGTCCAGGGTGTACCCCGCCTTCCGCCCGAATGCAGCTGGGACAGGCTATAGCGCGACCCTGAGAGGGACAAGTGGTAGAAAATAGATGGAAAGATTCCGAAGAACGTTTTACTCACCGTGGATTTTTGTGTGTGTAAACTTGCCAAATTTTGTCTGAGTTTTTGTGGCGTGAATACTTGTCCAATCTGAATATTCTGATATTCTGTATAAACTAAGATATGTGTTTTACGTCGTGAGTACTGGTGTATAGAAGTGATGAAAACAACGCAAACTCAGTTGAACTCTGAAAACAGCGGTCCTGTCGCTACTCCCGATGGCGCAAAATCGTCACCCCAGGAATCGGATCGGTGGAGTGGAGGATGCATGTGCATGTACAAGTCAGTCTGCCCCACAAAGAGGATAGCAAAAAAGAAGGAGCTTATCGACTACAGTGTCAAAGCCCTTTGTGTAAACTTACACCATACTCTATATCAGACCTGGGCAAATTAAGGCCCAGGGGCCACATGCGGCCCGTTAAGCTTTTCAATCTGGTCCGCCGGACATTCCCAAATATTTTTTTTTTATCTTTAAGATGGAAACTGTAGCTGCCATTATGATGTGCAGTGATGTTTTCAAATGACCGTAAGTCTTGAACTATGCAAAGTATTTCAATGGTTGGAATCTGCGCTTTTGCATGATATACTAGTTACTATGGTAATCTAATTAGTTACTATGGTTATCTAATTAGTTACTATGGTAATCTAAATCACAGCAGCTCAGACGAGGCACCAAGCAGTGTGGGTGGGGAGCGTTTCCACAGAGTGTTTCCAGAGCGTCCAGCCTGAAATGCGGGTGTCAGGGACAGACGCGGAAGGAGATTTTTACAACAAAGCTCTAAAGCTTAGTGATATATCAGATATATCTGAGATATATATATACGGAGATGATATCAGTAGAAAAAACTGCATTTAGTTTAGATAATAATGAGTCATATATTGAATTATGTAAATTTGTTTCAACTATTAAATTAACCAAAATATGACTTATAATATCTTTGTGGAAAATGTTGGACACGGTGTGTTGTCAAGCTTATGATATGTGGAGCAAGTGTAAGCAAATGTGACACTATTGTTCTTTTTTTTTTATCAATGTTTTTGATGATAATATCAATGAGGGATTTTTAATCACTGCTATTTTGAAATTGTTACTAATATTGATACTGTTGTTGATAATATTCATTTTTGTTTCACTACTTTTAGATTGTTCCGTGTCGTGTTTGTGTGTCCTCAATTGCTCTCAATTGCTCTGTTTATTGCTATTCTGAATGCTACTGGGTCTGGTTTGGTTTTGGAATTGGATTGCATTGTTATGGTATTGTTGTGTATTGTTTTGTTGGATAGATTCATAAATTCATTAAAAAATATATATATATATATATATATATATATATATATATATATATATATATATATATGATAGTAGGTGGGTTTTTTTCATATTTCGCTGTGTTTGTTTCATTGTTGTTGCGCTTCGCTTGATTGTAAAATACATCGATCAAGAGGGGGTGTGACGTTCATATGTTGTCAATATTCAGTGTTTTATCGTTCATAGTTAATATCGTATATCCCATTCTTAATTTTCATGTACATTCTCATTCAGTAAAAAAAAAATTAAATTCAATCCCGTTTTTTAAGGCGGTCTGTCATAAAGTTTTTAGCATACAATCAGACATTATAGTGTTCCTAAAAATCAGATGTACCGGCCCCCGACACATGTTTTTCTCTAAATTTGGCCCACCGAGTCAAAATAATTGCCATCTGTTTAAATTCTGGTTGAAGTCAAATTGTATAAAAATGTGTGTGCATGTCAGTTATCAGATCATATACGGTAATCCCACAAAGGTTTAATTAATGCAACTGGACTCTTCTGAAACGTCTTCAACAAACAAGAAGAATCTAGTTGCCTTCATTCAACTTTTGCAGATTTAAAAAACTCCTTTCACACAAATAAAAAACGGCACCCTGCTTGGTGGCCCTTGTTTTTTTCAGGGAGTTGGCAACGCATGAGTAGGATTCAGTTTAATCAATATATTTGTAAACAAAGTTACGAATATCACAGTACCGTCTGCCAAACTATTAACATTTAATAGAATGATATTTGCAACAAGTGTGTTACCTGTCTCGTCCACGGTCTCTGTCGCCATAAGAATAGCCTCTTCTCATGGTCACAAAAACAACAATATATGTAGGCCCGTTGGCTAGCTACTTTATTTTTGACTACACTTATTTACGCTTGTCTCCCAGTAAGAGACACTTCACCTATTTATCACACAAACACCTTCCTTTGTGACTAAGATTACGATAAAATAAAAGTAGGCCAAGCCAGCTTGTGACGCGTCACGCGAAACGCAGGCTAAACGAAACTTTTAGCTTTCGCTTGTTTCCCCCCTGCCCTCGTTGACGGCGTAACTTCCACTTGCTATTCAGCGTAGGCGCCGTGTTATAGAGCGGTTGCTGCGCATGAATATTAGCGTAGTGACAATGGTGAATACTGTACATTTGCGTATGTGGTCTTTCCACCAAAAGGTGGCGCTGTATGACAACCACTTGAGTTGGAGCGTAGAAGAAGAAATATTCAGGAAAAGGAAGTAGTCAATAATTTTAGATATCAAGATAAATATGTAGTCACCAATCTGTTAAATAGTTAGTAGATCTGCGAGTTACAAGGAAATGCCTTTGCTTATTCAAAACAGAGGGGTAGAAAGTATAACCTCGACCGCAGAACTGTTCGACAAATATCCCCATTTACAGGTGGGTTCCTAGGCAATAGCTAAAGTTAGCTCATAGAAAGCTGTCATCAGTCAACAATGATGTTCATTAATTTAGTATCTATTGCTGGTTTATCATGTCTATTGCTAGTGAATAAACTCTTAAATGTTCGTGCAAACAAAATTTGAATTTGACACAACTCAGAACTCATGATATACGTCCATAAATAGATGGCTGGAGGCACCAAATAATGTGCAGTGCATTTACCTAAATTGTGTTCAACGTGGTTGAGATGGTGTAATCCTGAAAAATACTCGTACATGCTTCGTAGTTAAATTGATTACTGTAAATAGCACGTTCCATTATGTGATTCCCTGAATCATATGAAATTGCTGGAGTAAATTCTACACATTCATTCTTTAATAGGAGTTACTTCTGACTTCTGGTCATGATTAACACATTTTTCATGCAACAGGAAAATGCAAAAGCCTTTCTTTCCCATCCGCTGACTGAAGTTGACCCCAAGTGCCTTCTGTATGTCCAACAAAGAGAGTTTGCTGCCACAACACCAGCAGACGGTAAGCAGAACATCATTTTTAAAATCAGGGCAATCAAAGTTGATTCAATAATAACGATTTAAACGAAAGTTTATTTTAACTGTACTATTTGTTTGTATCACACTATTACCATGGGTTCTGCGTGACTCTCAGTCCATACCGAGGCGTTCCAGTTAAGTCGAAAGAACGAATAGAGAGCAGAAATGGACAAAGAAAAATGGAATGGCAAATTTAGTTTTGAAGACCTGGCAGGTCGCGGTCTCTACAAGACCAAAGTTATTTCCATCCGCAAAGTTGTGTGTTATCACTGGAGTTCCTAGCTACTAGCAGCAGCATTGTTTCCAAGTCTGCGTATTACTAGTGGTTAGAGTGTCCTGAGATCGGTAGGTTGTGAGTTTAAACCCCGGCCGAGTCATACCAAAGACTATAAAAATGGGACCCATTACCTCCCTGCTTGGCACTCAGCATCAAGGGTTGGAATTGGGGGTTAAATCACCAAAATGATTCCCGGGCGTGGCCATCGCTGCTGCTCACTGCTCCCCTCACCTCCCAGGGGGTGATCAAGGGTGATGGGTCAAATGCAGAGAATAATTTCGCCACACCTTGTGTGTGTGTGACAATCATTGGCACTTTAACTTTAACTTAACAAGCAACGTTTTTTCTAAAATCTCATTCGTCGTGGGTTGCATTTTTTAGTGCTTGTTTTTGAACGTGTGGTTGCTTATTTTGGCTTGCTTTTCTGTCTCCACAATAAAGCAAAAACCAAGTTATGTGTTTTTTTAAACAACGTTTCCTGGTCATCGCACCCCTGGTCGACTTGGCACGTCCCCAAACACACCCAAGCAAATTACGTTTGTGCAACTACGCCAGAGCCCAGACTGACAAGACAGAGTGACAATTAGTGGGGGAAACTTAATAAAAAATATAATTACAAAACATATATATATATATATATATATATATATATATATATATATATATATATATATATATATACATATATATATATATATATATATATATATATATATATATATATATATATATATATATATATATATATATATATATATATATATATATATATATATATATATATAAAATTGTATATACAGTCGTGGTCAAAAGTTTACATACCAGCAGATTTGGTCACATTTTCAGTAGACCCATAATAAATTCATAAAAGAACCAAACTTCATGAATGTTTTTTGTGACCAACAAGTAGGTGCTCCAATCACTCTATCACAAAAAAATAAGAGTTGTGGATAAATCACAAGTGTCTCAAAGGGCTGTACAAGCCACAACGACATCCTCGGTACAGAGCCCACATACGGGCAAGGAAAACTCACCCTATATATATATATATATGTGTATATATATATATATATATATATATATATATATATATATATATATATATATATATATATATATATATATATATATATATATATATATATGTAAATATGTGTATATATATATATATTAGTTGTGTGGGGGGAAATCGATTCGAATTCGAATCGCGATTCTCACTTTGTGCGATTCAGAATCGATTCTTTTTTTTTTAATCGATTTTTTAATTTATTTAAAAAAATATATATATATGTTTTTTTAATTAACCAATCCAACAAAACAATACACAGCAGTACCATATCAATGCAATCCAATTCCAAAACCAAACACTCAGAACTGCAATAAACAGAGCAATTGAGAGAAGACACAAACACTTCACAGAACAAACCAAAAGTAGTGAAACAAAAATGAATATTATCAACAACAGTATCAATATTAGTTACAATTTCAACATGGCAGTGATTAAAAATCCCTCATTGACATTATCATTAGACATTAAAAAAAAAAAAAAAAAGGAACAATAGTGTGACAGTGGCTTACACTTGCATCGCATCTCATAAGCTTGACAACACACTGTGTCCAATATTTTCACAAAGATAAAATAAGTCATATTTTTGGTTCATTTAAGAGTTAAAACAAATTTACATTATTGCAATCGGTTGATAAAACATTGTCCTTTACAATTATAAAAGCTTTTTACAAAAATCTACTACTCTGCTTGCATGTCAGCAGACTGGGGTAGATCCTGCTGAAATCCTATGTATTGAATGAATAGAGAATAGTTTTGAATCGGGAAAAAATCGTTTTTGAATCGAGAATCATGTTGAATTGAAAAAAAATCGATTTTGAATCGAATTGTGACCCCAAGAATCGATATTGAATCGAATCGCGGGACACCCAAAGATTCACAGCCCTATTATATATATATATATATATATATATATATATATATATATATATATATATATATATATATATATATATATATATATATATACAGACTATATATCACGCTTACATCAGACCAAAAAAAATTATTTTTACGATTAATCGTGATTAATAATGTGATTAATCGCGATTATTATATTGTTTGACAGCCATAATTTAAATACATTGCAGCGTTATTTATGTATCATTTTGTGATTATTTAAAAAAAAACAAGCACCTAAAGTTTTTCAGCTGTCTGCAATTTTCTGTAACCTTCAGACTTCAATCGCACCAGTTTTAAGAAATCAACAATACTGTACACATTTCTGTCTCATGTACACCAGATAGTGTTTCAGTGATTGGATCTGACGATGCCACCACCTGCCATTTGGTTGTGCTGCGGCATACAGGTAACATTTTCTTTTGTGTACTTCTACCCATACATGAGTTTAAATCAAGTTTTCCTCTGGGTTAGGAAGTGGAGCTGCTTGCCTTGCACACTGCGACGGATCCAACACTCGGTCCGAAGTCCCGCTCCTTGTTAAATCTGTCACATCACTGGCTAAATGCAGTAAGGAGGGCAGGTACAGTAGCTTTCACACAATATCTGTAGTAGAATACATTATGTAAACTTCATAATGTATTATAATTAATGTATTCGCCCTTTACATTTCTTCCAAGTAGACTAGAACTGCATCTTGTTGGTGGATTTAGGGATGAGGCAATGACATCCCATGAACTGAGCCTTAACATACTAGGTAGGTTGCACTGCTATGTTATACAGGAATAAGATTTTGTCAAACTTTGTCTGTCTCTTTTCGCTTTATAGTAGCCTTCCAGCAACAGAACGAGGATATCCATCTGGAAACATGTTGCATCACAGGTAACCTTTTCTGAAATCTCTCAGTGTCTGCATGAGTGTCAATCATTCTCGTGCGCTCTTTCCTACAGAAATGAATGATGTTGTCATCAATGCAGTTCATAGACCTGCTGTTTATGGTGTAGGTATGTGTATGCAATCCGGGAGGTCACGCTATGCTTTAAAATTCAAACTATTTTTATTTCATAATTGTATTTTTGAAAAAGGTATAAATGTTAAAACCGGGAAAGTGTTTCCTGCTGCTTTCCCTTGTAAAGGACCAGGAGAGAAATTGCGGTCAGCACGCACATTCACGGGTGGACAGGTAACTGAGACATTCACTAGCATAGCACACAAACTACCTCATGTTAATCTTTTTTCCTGTCCCTGAATGTTTAACTTAAAAATATTAAAACTGTTTTTATTTTTTAATTCCCGGACAGATGGTTGACATTTATGACTCTCGCCAAAGAATTGTTAAAATCGGGCCATGCAAGTGGCCTAACAATATGGATATTGCCTTTTGGTTGTCTCAAGACGACAACATAATTTTAAAGGTAAATAATCTATAAACATACTGCGCATCTTTCAATTCTCATATTTGTTTTTTCATATTATGATCACTTACTGTATTTGAGGGGTGTGTGTTGTGGTTGGCACACCTCCCAGTGTGAATACTCAAGTGATGAAATGTCGTATCCTGCTTATAGTACTTGTCCACATCGCCATTGGCTGAGCCACCGCACTTTGTCCAGCACATGAAATCCACCATCCAGTTCCTCCTGGAGCACCCAGACTCTGATAGTCTCTTCCCTGGTGGTCAGCCACAGTTCTACCACAGGACTGAGAGCGGGGACTGGGAGAGAGTTGCGTCTCTCACACCCTCCTCTACACCTTAAATGTTGTTCCTAGCTGTTTTCACCTCTTTTGATTGTTGGACACAGAGTGACCTTTCCAATCGCAATCTGCTTTACTCATTGTGTCTTAAAATGGACATTACATCTACGAACGGCTGTCTTGACTCATCTGGCTGGCCAAGTAGACGGTAGACACAAAAACAGCTTGTCTGCTGTATTATAATATGCCTGTCCAAACTCCTCTATGCCTCATTGTTTTCTTTTAATAAAAATTCTAAACGTTACTGTCAATTCATTTTACCACACAAATTGTACTAAACATATATGTATGTGTTGGATTCAAACAATGGTTTCAATCAAGAAAGTAGTTTTTTTTCTGTATAATATTGCATACTGGATGTACTGTATTGAACAATAATGATAGGAAATATGAAAATACAAATCACTGCTACATTGTTGAGCAGTCAATTAAATAAATGTATATGAAAGTGGAACAAAACGACCAAATGGCCTTCTATGTGTGCAAAACTTAAGTTGCTGTTAGGTTACTGACGGGGAGAGCACTCATTTGACTCTGGGCTAAGGAACTTTTATGGCTAAGGAACTCTTAAAGGACCCTTGTGATGTACATGTCACAAAATTTCAACCTTACCCCTAACCTAAAGAATAAATATAAATCGTTTGAGGTGCTTACTATGAGGTCTGTCACACTACTACCTCTCGACCTGGCTGTTATCTACCGCCCCCCTGGGCCCTATTCGGACTTTATCAGTGAATTATCAGAGTTCGTTGCTGATCTAGTGACGCACGCCGACAATATAATCATAATGGGGGACTTTAATATCCATATGAATACCCCATCGGACCCTCAGTGCGTGGCGCTCCAGACCATAATTGATAGCTGTGGTCTTACACAAATAATACATGAACCCACGCATCGCAACGGTAATACAATAGATCTAGTGCTTGTCAGGGGTGTCACCACCTCCAAAGTTATGATACTTCCATATACTAAAGTAATGTCCGATCATTACCTTATAAAATTTGAAGTTTTGACTCACTGTCAACAAGCTAAAAATAATAATAATAACTGCTATAGTGGGCGCAACATTAATGCTGCCACAACGAGGACTCTTGCTGACCTACTGCCTTCGGTAATGGCACCATTCCCAAATTATGTCGGCTCTATTGATAACCTCACTAACAACTGACGAAGCCCTGCGCGAAATTATTGATGGTATAGCACCGCTAAAGCAAAAAAGGGCCCCTAAAAGGCGCACCCCATGGTTTACAGAAGAAATTAGAGCTCATAAATTATCATGTAGAAAGCTGGAACGCAAATGGCGCGCGACTAAACTTGAGGTTTTCCATCAAGCATGGAAGGATAGTTTAATAACTTATAAACGCATGCTTACCTTAGCTAAAGCTAAATACTACTCAAATATCATCCGCCTCAACAAAAATGATCCTAAATTTCTGTTTAGTACAGTAGCATCGCTAACCCAACAAGGGACTCCTCCCAGTAGCTCCACCCACTCGGCAGATGACTTTATGAATTTCTTTAATAAGAAAATTGAACTCATTAGAAAGGAGATTAAAGACAACGCATCCCAGCTACAACTGGGTTCTATTAACACAAATACGACTGTATATACGACGGATACTGCCCTCCAAAATAGTTTCTCTATTTTTGATGAAATAACATTAGAGGAATTATTACAGCGTGTAAGTGGGATAAAACAAACAACATGTTTACTTGACCCACTTCCTGGGAAACTTATCAAGGAACTGTTTGTATTATTAGGTCCATCAGTGTTAAATATTATAAACTTATCACTTTCCTCCGGAACTGTTCCCCTAGCATTCAAAAAAGCGGTTATTCATCCTCTGCTCAAAAGACCTAACCTCGATCCTGACCTCATGGTAAACTACCGACCGGTCTCCCACCTTCCGTTTATTTAGAAAATTCTCGAAAAAATTGTTGCACAGCAGCTAAATGAACACTTAGTGACTAACAATCTCTGTGAACCTTTTCAATCCGGTTTCAGGGCAAATCACTCCACGGAGACAGCCCTCGCAAAAATGACTAATGATATATTGCTAACGATGGATTCTGATGCGTCATCTATGTTGCTGCTTCTTGATCTTAGCGCCGCTTTCGATACTGTTGATCATAATATTTTATTAGAGCGTATCAAATCACGTGTTGGTATGTCAGACTTAGCCTTGTCTTGGTTTAACTCTTATCTTACTGACAGGCTGCAGTGCGTCTCCCATAACAATGTGACCTCGGACTATGTCAAGGTAACGTGCGGAGTTCCCCAGGGTTCGGTTCTTGGCCCTGCACTCTTTAGTATTTACATGCTGCCGCTGGGTGACATCATACGCAAATACGGTGTTAGCTTTCACTGTTATGCTGATGACACCCAACTCTACATGCCCCTAAAGCTGACCCACACGCCGGATTGTAGTCAGCTGGAGGCGTGTCTTAATGAAATTAAACAATGGATGTCCGCTAACTTTTTGCAACTCAACGCTAAGAAAACGGAAATGCTGATTATCGGTCCTGCTAGACACCGACATGTATTTAATAATACCACCTTAACGTTTGACAACCAAACAATTACACAAGGCGACTCGGTAAAGAATCTGGGTATTATCTTCGACCCAACTCTCTCGTTTGAGTCACACATTAAGAGTGTTACTAAAACGGCCTTCTTTCATCTCCGTAATATCGCTAAAATTCGTTCCATCTTGTCCACTAGCGACGCTGAGATCATTATTCATGCGTTCGTTACGTCTCGTCTCGATTACTGTAACGTATTATTTTCGGGTCTCCCTATGTCTAGCATTAAAAGATTACAGTTGGTACAAAATGCGGCTGCTAGACTTTTGACAAAAACAAGAAACTTTGATCATATTACGCCTATACTGGCTCACCTGCACTGGCTTCCTGTGCACTTAAGATGCGACTTTAAGGTTTTACTACTTACGTATAAAATACTACACGGTTTAGCTCCATCCTATCTCGCTGATTGTATTGTACCATATGTCCCGACAAGAAATCTGCGTTCAAAGAACTCCGGCTTATTAGTGATTCCCAGAGCCAAAAAAAAGTCTGCGGGATATAGAGCGTTTTTTATTCGGGCTCCAGTACTCTGGAATGCCCTCCCGGTAACAGTTAGAGATGCTACCTCAGTAGAAGCATTTAAGTCCCATCTTAAAACTCATTTGTATACTCTAGCCTTTAAATAGACCCCCTTTTTTTTAGACCAGTTGATCTGCCGTTTCTTTTCTTCTCTCCTCTTCTCCCCTCTCCCTTGGAAGGGGGAGTTGCACAGGTCCGGTGGCCATGGATGAAGTGCTGGCTGTCCAGAGTCGGGACCCCGGGTGGACCGCTAGCCTGTGCAACGGTTGGGGACATCTCTGCGCTGCTGACCCGCCTCCGCTCGGGACGGTTTCCTGCTGGCCCCACTATGGACTGGACTCTCGCGGATGTGTTGGATCCACTGTGGACTGGACTTTCACAATATTATGTCAGACCCACTCGACATCCATTGCTTTCGGTCTCCCCTAGAGGGGGGGGTTACCCACATATGTCCAAGGTTTCTCATAGTTTTCTCATAGTCATTCACCGACGTCCCACTGGGGTGAGTTTTTCCTTGCCCGTATGTGGGCTCTGTACCGAGGATGTCGTTGTGGCTTGTGCAGCCCTTTGAGACACTTGTGATTTAGGGCTATATAAATAAACATTGATTGATTGATTGATGTCCCTCCCTTTGTAACCCCCATCATTTGTAACTGAGCTACTGTGTGGAACAATTCCCCTTGTGGATCATTCAAGTTTGTGTAAGTCAGGGGTCGGCAACCCAAAATGTTGAAAGAGCCATATTGCACCAAAAATGCAATAAAAATCTGTCTGGAGCCGCAAAAAAATAAAAGCATTATGTATGTGGTATAATAAAGGAAACACATGATGTAAGTGTCTATATTAGCTATATTAGCCTACTATCAAAGGCTGACGCAAATCTTTGTTGACAGGAATGTTGTATTTTAATTTTTATTCTACACATTTTTGCAACATTGGAAGTCATTAGTAAAATAAAGGCTTCTCACAGGATGAGATAACTTCTGGAAATTACTGGCTCAAAATGGCCAAAGGTATAGATGTGTGTGTCCAAGTTAAAGGAAACGGCAGGCTGTCTTCTAATGGATTTATTTCAATCTTGCAAGCTGGTTAACATTTGCTGTGGTCTGGAACAACATGGCAGACAAACAACTATGAGAAATGCAGCCAATGTTACATACAGATAATGTGTTATGAGACATGCAAATATAAATTAAATACACATAGGACATAAGTAAAGGAAATAAAATGAGCTAAAATATACCTACAAATGAGGCACAATGATGCAGTATGTACATACAGCTAGCCTAAATAGCATGTTAAAATTGATTAGCTTGCAGTCATGGATTGACCAAATATGTATTCACGCACAGCATAAAATGTTTGGTGGACAAAATGAGACAAAGGAGTGGCATAAAACACGACTTTCTGTGGCAGCATCGGAGAAATGTATGTATGTAGATTAGTTCAAGGATGACTGAAATTAGTAGGACAAAACGGTGTTTGCCAAATACTCTCATCAGTGAAGCATGTTTAATATAAACAGTGGGATTTTTTTTTAACAATTAAGAAGGTTTGTGTCATGTTTGTCCTCCTACGGAAAATATATTAAAACAAAAATTTTATTTTTCTTCATCTTTTTCCATTTTCACACATCTCTGAAAGAGGTCCAGGGAGCCACTAGGGCTGCTGACCCCCGGTCTAAGTCTATCATCTCTATGCATGGTTGATGCTCGTACTGTATGTCAAGTGTCTATTAGGCGTTACATAAATCAAGTAAAAATAAAGGGTAGCTGTTTCATGGAACAATTGACCAATTTTAAGGGACAAGCGGTACAAAATGGATTAATGGATGTAAATATCTTCGACCCAACTCTCTCGTTTGAGTCACACATTAAGAGTGTTACTAAAACGGCCTCCTTTCATCTCCGTAATATCGCTAAAATTCGTTCCATTTTGTCCACTAGCGACGCTGAGATCATTATTCATGCGTTCGTTACGTTTCGTCTCGATTACTGTAACATACTATTTTCGGGCCTCCATATGTCTAGCATTAAAAGATTACAGTAGGTTCAAAATGCGGCTGCTAGACTTTTGACAAGAACAAGAAAGTTTGATCATATTACGCCTATACTGGCTAACCCGCACTGGCTTCCTGTGCACTTAAAATGCGACTTTAAGGTTTTACTACTTACGAATAAAATACTAAATGGTCTAGCTCCAGCCTATCTTGCTGATTGTATTGTACCATTGTGTTCTAAGAACTCCTGCTTATTAGTGATTCCCAGAGCCCAAAAAAAGTCTGCGGGCTATAAAGCGTTTTCTATTTGGGCTCCAGTACTCTGGAATGCCCTCCTGGTAACAGTTAGAGATGCTACCTCAGTAGAAGCATTTAAGTCCCATCTTAAAACTCATTTGTATACTCTAGCGTCTAGCCTTTAAATAGACCCCCCTTTTAGACCAGTTGACCTGCCGTCTCTTTTCTGCTCCTTAGTGGAGAAGGGGGTCACAGATTAGGTGACCACAGATGAGACGCTAGCTGTTCAAAGCCAGGACCCGGGTGGACCACTCATCTGTGCATCAGTAGGGGACGTCTCTGTGATGCTGACTTGTCTCCACTCTAGATGATCTCCTGCTGGCCCCACTATGGACTGGACTCTCACACTATTAACTAGATCCACTGGACGTCCATTGCACCGGTCGCCCAAGGGGGCGGGGTCCCCACATCTGCGGTCCCCTCCAACGTTTCTCATTGTATCCCATTGGGTTGAGTTTTTTTCTTGCCCTGATGTGGGATCTGAGCCGAGGATGTCGTTGTGGCTTGTGCAGCCCTTTGAGACACTTGTGATTTAGGGCTATATAAATAAACTTTGATTGATGATGTTATTCAGGCCTGGCCCTTACCAATCTGGCGCCCTAGGCAAGATTTTAGGTGGCGCCCCCCCCCCCACTTCGGCAGTGAAGTGTATATACTCACAAGAAACCGAATAGCTTTGTCTTTGACCTTTTTTTTTACTTAAAGAAAGCAAATTAACATATTATATGAGAATGTTATGTTATGATTATCTTTAACCGAATCACAACAGTGCTCAAATTAAAAAACAGCATTCCCTCTCATGTGATATAGCTTAATTAACATTAATGATGTGCACTTTAACAACTAGGCTTACAACTATACCTAATATATAAAGGGGTGGAAAAGTGACTATTACCTGCAGGGCAAACATTAGCTAACCAGAAGGCAATAACAATGTAAACAAAAAACACCTGCTTAAAAGATCTAATACTAATGTCCCTGAGGAATGTAAGGTGGGAGTACTGTAATTACCTAACGTTACATTATTATTTTCCATAACAATTTAGCTCCCTCCACAATATTAACCCGACGTTAAAACAGAACTAGCTATTTATTGATTAGCAATTGCCGAATCATGTAACATTAGCTTAATGCTAAAAAGCCAGGTTACTATCACATTCTGTAACAGACAAATAATTTCATGTAGGCTAACGTTACCTACCTGCTACCTCTGTCTTTTTCTCATTTCTCCTCCTCTTCTTTTCTCTTTTTTCTTCCCTGAGCACCTGACAGTTTTGGCCGTTTTGACATCTTGTGTTGATTTTTTGATGTGGTAAGAGTCATGATACGGAAGGGAGGGGGCGCACCGTGCGGGGGGATGGGGGGTAATGTTGTAACAAATAATATTTATATTAAATAGGCTTTACTTTGCATTTTAATTAACGTGGGATTATTTTTTGTATTTAGAAATAATAGTACCAACTTTTTTTTTTTCTCCAACATTTGTGGCACTGGCGTGGCGCCCCCTGATGGACGGCGCCCTTAGCATTTGCCTATACGGCCTATGCCACGGGCCGGCCCTGCTAGGTTGCACCTTGCAGTTTTCTGTTTCTGTTATCCCGCCCCTAAATGGCAGAGCCAATAAGAATCGGCTCTGGGCGGATCCACCGAAAACCACGCCCCATGAGCTTTGCCCTCCTCAATTCTGCAAGCGAGCCATCCGACCCCGGAGTCAGGTCGCCGGTCCTGAGGTCGGGACGATGCTACGTGCAAGTATCTCGTTTTAACACTTCCTGACGTTTACCTGGAGGCGCTACCAGAGTGTTATGCGTGGGAAATAATCCCTCATATTGATGCCGTGAATCTCACTGGGCAAAAACGACGCACGTCTAACCGTCAACACAGCAGAATTTAGCGAAATATTTCCATTAGCAATGCACATCCTTGGAGTTAATGTCCCATAACGCCGCACGCAGTGTAAAAATGATAAATGCATTTGTTCGCCATGTCCGCCGGTTCCCCTGGGTCACCAACGTGACGTTGTACGGCTGCCTGTTCGCGGGAGGGGACTTCGTCCACCAGTGTTTTGCCCACAGGGACAAAGTGGACTGGAGCCACACGCGGAATGTCGCCGTGGTCGCGTTCAGTTTCCATGGCAACTTCAATTTCTTCTGGATGCGCTTTCTGGAGCGCCGGTTCCCCGGTAATTCCGCCGGGATGGTGATGAGGAAGCTGTTGGTGGACCAGACCACGGCGGCGCCCTTGGCCACCGGCGTTTTCTACACAGGTCAGTTCATGTTTACACTTATCTCGCACGTTCCTATGTGTGAGCAAAATGTTCTTTTGACGAGGAGAGGTCACATGACAGACATGTGACTCATGCCTTCTCCATCAAGAGTCTTAAAATAGTATACAGTAGTGCCAGGGGCGTAGTAACAAATTCAGGGCTCCCATCCCACCCTAAACTCAATGTAGGCGGGCCGTACAAACATCCATCCATCCATTTTCTACCGCTTATACCCTTCGGGGTCGCGGGGGGGCGCTGGAGCCTATCTCAGCTACAATCGGGCGGAAGGCGGGGTACACCCTGGACAAGTCGCCACCTCATCGCAGGGCCAACACAGATAGACAGACAACATTCACACTCACATTCACACACTAGGGCCAATTTAGTGTTGCCAATCAACCTATCCCCAGGTGCATGTCTTTGGAGGTGGGAGGAAGCCGGAGTACCCGGAGGGAACCCACGCAGTCACGGGGAGGACATGCAAACTCCACACAGAAAGATCCGAGCCCGGGATTGAACTGCCGTACAAACAACAATTGGTATATTTACATTCCACATTCATCCATCCATTTTCTACCGCTTGTCCCGTTCGGGGTCGCGGGGGTGCTCGAGCGCCAAATACATATTGCGTGGATTTGGCTGAAACTAGCTTTTTAAAACACTTGTAAAAACCTTAATTGGATTTTGACTGTTTAAAGATGGGATTAATTTGATCTATTGATTGATTGATTGAGACTTTTATTAGTAGGTTGCACAGTGAAGTACATATTCCGTACAATTGACCACTAAATGGTAACACCCGAAATAGTTTTTCAACTTGTTTAAGTCGGGGTCCACTTAAATTGATTCATGATACAGATATATACTATCAGATATATACTATCATTATAATACAGTCATCACACAAGATAATCACATTGAATTATTTACATTATTTACAATCTGGGGTGTGGAGGGGGTTAGGTTTGGTTGTTATCATCAGTCATCAACAATTGAGAACAGAGAAATGGATTTTGGAACAGTGTAGGTCTGACAGAGAGAGAGAGACAGACATACAGACAGACAGACAGAGAGAGAGATCAGAAGGCATAAGAAAAAGTATCTGCATTTGATTGTTTACATTTGATTATTAACAATCCGGAGAGGGTGTTAGTTTAGGGTTGTAGCTGCCTGGAGGTGTACTTTTATTGCGGTTTTGAAGGAGGATAGAGATGCCCTTTCTTTTATACCTGTTGGGAGCGCATTCCACATTGATGTGGCATAGAAAGAGAATGAGTTAAGACCTTTGTTAGATCGGAATCTGGGTTTAACGTGGTTAGTGGAGCTCTCCCTGGTGTTGTGGTTATGGCGGTCATTTATGTTAAGGAAGTAGTTTGACATGTACTTCGGTATCAGGGAGGTGTAGCGGATTTTATAGACTAGGCTCAGTGCAAGTTGTTTTACTCTGTCCTCCACCCTGAGCCAGCCCACTTTGGAGAAGTGGGTAGGAGTGAGGTGGGATCTGGGGTGGAGGTCTAGAAGTAATCTGACTAGCTTGTTCTGGGATGTTTGGAGTTTAGATTTGAGGTGCTAGGGTACCAGGACCTAGATCAGGGGTGCCCACACTTTTTCTGCAGGCGAGCTACTTTTCGATTGACCAAGTCGAGGGGATCTACCTCATACATATATATCATTTATATATATTTATTTACGATATAGACGTTTTTGTTAACAAGTTAAATGTGCTTAATGATAATACAAGCATGTTTAACACATATAGATTCTAGGGCTGTGAATCTTTGGGTGTTCCACGATTCGATTCAATATCGATTCTTGGGGTCACGATTCAATTCAAAATCGATTTTTTTTCCCGATTCAAAACGATTCTTTATTCATTCAATACATAGGATTTCAGCAGGATCTACCCCAGTCTGCTGACATGCAAGCAGAGTAGTAGATTTTTGTAAAAAGCTTTTATAATTGTAAAGGACAATGTTTTATCAACTGATTGCAATAATGTAAATTTGTTTTAACTATTAAATTAACCAAAAATATGACTTATTTTATCTTTGTGAAAATATTGGACACAGTGTGTTGTCAAGCTTATGAGATGTGATGCAAGTGTAAGCCACTGTGATACTATTGTTCTTTTTTTTAATTTTTTATAAATGTCTAATGATAATGTCAATGAGGGATTTTTAATCACTGCTATGTTGAAATTGTAACTAATATTTATACTGTTGTTGATAATATTCATTTTTGTTTCACTACTTTTGGTTTGTTCTGTGTCGTGTTTGTGTCTCCTCTCAATTGCTCTGTTTATTGCAGTTCTGAGTGTTGCTGGGTCGGGTTTGGTTTTGGTTTTTAAAGGATACTTCAACATAGGGTTGTACGGTATACCGGTATTAGTATAGTACCGCGATACTAATGAATCATATTCGGTACTATACCGCCTCTACCCTAACCTGACTCTCGCCAGATCCTTGGAGTTCGCTGAGCTCCACACAAGGATCTGGGACTTCTCAATAGGAGATGTATTTCAGAAGGCGGGGCCTTGTAAAAAAATAATTTTATGTGATTGGATAAACCACTTGTCCATTATCTTGAATGACGTGCTACTTCAACAACTCACATCGAAATCAACACGTGACGCTGATGAGAGCGACGCTGGGAAATCCAAAACAGAACAGCCGACATATTGGATAACAACAGAGCGAAAAGTTAGAGAACTTTTACTGAAACAACGCAGCAATGTCAGTAGACGATCGATGTCGCAAAACAGTTGCAATAGCAGAATCAATGTCAACAAACGACTCCTCGCTGCATGCCGCCATTGTTGTTTGAATCAAACAGTTGCTTCGGCGCTACGTTACATGTATGAAATCCCGCCCGCCGATCCTGATTGGTTCATTATTTTTTGGTATCTGGAAGGAGTTTGCAATACCCTCGAGCCCAGATCTTTGTGTGGAGCTCAGCGAACTACAAGGATCTGGCGAGAGTCAGGTTAATATTTACATGCCCTAAAAGTAATTATTGTGTGGATTTGGTTGAAACCAGCTTTTTAAAACACATGTAAAAAACTACTTTAACTTCAACTTTTTTTAGATTTTGACTGTTTAAAGATGGATTAATTTTAGTAGACTTGCTATGGAGGCGCTAAAAACTACAACATGGCTGACGGGGAGATGACACTGTCGAAGTGGAGCCACGTAAATAAGGCCGCCCACAAAACGGCGTTTCCTGAAGAGACGGTCAGAAAGCGGCTTGAAAACGGACTGAAAAACATAAGCAATGTCAAATTTGGACCAAAGAACCACCATTACATGTTATCTTAACATGACCCCTTTAAATATGATGCCAGGTTTTCCTTTACTTCGATTAGCTGATTCACTTATAATTATCATCAGTGGGTGTGGGTAATACACAGAAAAACATTTAGGGGTGGGGACATTAAATTTTCTTATAGGGGCCTCTGCCAGAAATGGATTCCCGCCGCAAGAGCACGCATGCTTGTTAAAGCTGCACTACTTGGGCTTCGTCTGTCCACAACTGATTACTAAGTATGAGACAAACACTTTATATCTGTTGTTATCGTAAGGATGTTTATTTAAATTTATTCAAGCCTTTATTGTGTCCGAAAAATGAAAGAGTTGGCCATTTCTGTGGTATTAATGAGATTGTAATGGACTGTTATTGAACTGATATTGATGTGCTTAAACCTCTCTCTTGTTTAAAAGCTACATACAATATTAACTGTTATTTGTTCATGCACATAATACATGTTAAGAAAGTGTTTGGATATATTTATTAAATCAATGTAATTTTGGTTGCCAAAAATGGATTCAAAGTAATATTGAAACATCTCATCTGTGCATAAATTACTAGAATAACCTTAGGAGATGCACAAATGAGATGTGTCAATATTAAAGTATTATTTTGAAACACCTAGTTGTCGTTTTAGGTTGATTTCAGCTTGTTAAACAATGCTTCAACATGTAAACAGTACAGTATGTACTTAAATAATTTCCAAACACATATTGTTACAATAACCATGTACTTAAATAATTTCCAAACACATATTGTTACAATAACCATGGATATAACTATTTGTCTTACATTTAGTAATCAGTTGTGGACAGACAAAGCACGAAGGCGGTACGCGCAGTGGATCAGTTTTTGGCACAACACCTTAAGCAGCAAATAATAGATTTAACTTACAGTTCTGTCAATGTCACAATCGATGACTCGCCTGCTCATGGCATCATAGCAGTAAAAATGAAATGTGTCCTCTTCACTTTATCCCAGTTGTAACTTGTACACATAATACAATGTGGAACATGTTAAATACATACATTTTGTTTTTGGCGGTGACTTCCTGATCTCACAAGGAAAAGCATCTAATTGGCTCTTGTTCGTACCTATCCCCCCACCCCTCTTTCAATGTAGCCATTAAAGAGCTGTGATTGGATATCTTAAAAACTTGTCCCACCCATCGACAAAACAAAATTAAATGATTGTTTTTCATTTCCCCAACGACTATAGGTTTGCCTTGGGCCCCCAAATGACTAAATATACCCCTGGTTTCCCTCAATACTTACACACAACACCCAAAATGTATTAATATATATTTTTTAAATAAATGTTTTTTTCTAAGTAAGAAAATACATACAAATATTAATAACATTGGTACCGTGGTTTTCTTTAATAATCCATTCCAAAAGGTCAGACAAAAACCGAATCATACAGAAACCAAATAATTGTTTTCCCATATAATTAAAATAAATCTAATTAATCTGTTCCAAACACCCAAAAAACACATTATATGGAGAATAATTATAGTTTTACATGCCAAAAACAATTTAGATTACATACTGTATAATTGATAAATTAAGTGGATAAATGAACATTTAACATCACTTATTGAAGACTCTGAAAAATCTTGTTGGTAAAGAGCGTGATGAGCGGGATTTGCTTCGAGTTCTGGCGTTTCTCACCTTCTTTATCAAAGTACTGTCACTTGCAAATTTCTTTGTCCCCAAGGTGGATTATTTTACAGTCTTCCTCGATACAAAAAAAAAGTACAGCCAACTCGTGGGATTCTCCCTGAATGCAAACAGACGAGTTTGTTACCTGAAATACTTGGTTAAAATTAAAGTACCAACGATTGTCTCACACACACACTAGGTGTGGTGAAATTTGTCCTCTGCATTTGACCCATCCCCTCGTTCACCCACTGGGAGGTGAGGGAAGCAGTGGGAAGCAGTGGGCAGCAGCGGTGGCCGCGCCCGGGAATCATTTTGGTGATTTAACCCCCAATTCCAACCCTTGATGCGGAGTGCCAGGCAGGGAGGTAATGGGTCCCATTGTTATAGTCTTTGGTATGACTCGGCCGGGGTTTGAACTCACGACCTACCGATCTCAGGGCGGACACTCTAACCACAAAGCCATATAAAAAGATATTTGTAATATTTAGATATTAGACATCATTTGTCAAAACACACACTTGTTCAAATAAGGTCCCTCAGCTGACAGTGAATGTCAGAGATAAAAAATAAGCATGAAGTTACAGGAAATGTCTGTAGACAATAATATTGAAATTTGTAAAAAAAAAAAAAATATATATATATATATATATACGTATATTGTCAGGTTAAAACATTTATTTATTCCATTTTGGAATACGGCTGTGGAAAAGTGAATACTTTGCGGATAGACTGTACTTGCAAATGCATTTAAAAAACAAAATCATGTCACTGACCATTACAGGCCTTACTTTCTCTATGCAAGCAGATAAACTTTGAAATAACGCTTCACATTACCTCGTCATAAAATAAATGTATACTCCATCCTGTGTTTGTTGTTACTGCACATCATTCAGTCTGACAGTAAAGTGTATTTTGTGCTTAAACAGGTGTCAGCTTCTTGGAGGGTAAAGAAGACATCATGGAAGACTGCCGAGAGAAATTCCTGAACACTTATAAGGTCAGTGCATGAGACAGGATGTCATGGTGTGGAGGGAAGCGTAAGATGACGGCCATAAGAAGAGTTAATACATCACAACATATCCCAGCAATACCAAGCAGAATGGCAGAATAAGGGTTGCGAGTAGCATGCAAAACGAGGACAAGCCAGTAGGTGCTATGCCAGGGGTTTGCCAAGTACTACCAGCAAGAACCACATTATGAAAAAATTGTGGCTGCAGAGGAGCATTTAACAAAAATTTTAAAAAAAACAGGTTACAACATGCATATCATAGGAATATATATTTAAAGAAAAAAATAAAGTGATAAAGTGTATTAATATTTGTGTCAGTGTCATTTGTTTCTCATTATGACTTCCTCTTTTTTACATGTCGACCTAATTTGACCTTCTATAAACGTTTAAATGTCCAACTGTTTAATGTTTCAGTACTTTTTGCACAACTTCCTGTTCTCTAACAAGGAACTGAACAGTGAAATTCACAACAGGTGTGTGGTTTATAAATGTTGTAGTTTGATTACAATTGGCATCTGGTATTAGTATTTATGTAAAACTCAAATACAGAGTGGGCCAAAATTTAAAACTGAACAAAGCTGCGGTCCAAGGTTAAATAAATTAACCTTTTAATAGGGACCCAAACAAGTTTTGCATTGAATATTGAACAAGCAAGGCTTATATAACTTTTTAATGACATGCAAAATCGAGTTTCAAATAATAATAATAAAAACATATCAATGGCATATCAAATACAATTTAAATTCAGAGAGAAAGGAGGGTAGGGAGGAGAGGAAGACGCCGCCTTTGTACTTAGTTTTTTCTTGAATTCAATAGAATTTGTCGCTTTCTTTATTAAATTGCTAGTCCTGCAACTTTCTTTGGCCCCCATAGTGGATTATTTTGCTGTCGTACTCAACAAAAAAAGCACAGCTAGTAAGTGACCAATGCATGACATTTTGTGTTTGGCCACTCGATTCCTATATAAATACTCTCCTTGCCAGAAAGTCTTAAAAATACAATGCAAGTACAACAAGTTACTTGCATCTAACTGTAGTTTGTAAGTGTGCATTTGTCTTAGAATATAAGGGGTGCAGGAGCTTGTTTTTTTGTCCAAATGTTAACAGTACATTCAGCTTCTTTTATAATATATATATACATACAGTATATACGTATCCATATATATATATATATTTAAAAAATATATATTTTATTCATATATATATATATATATATATATATATATATATATATATATATTTTTTAAATTTTATTTTATTTTATTTTATTATTATTATTTTTTTTATTTTAATTTTATTTTATTATTGTTTTTTTAAATAAATTTTTTATTTTTTATTTTTATTTTTTTAAATACACAGCAGGCCACATTTTTAACACCCCTGTGCTTTGCTCTCCAGGCCATGCCATTATTGCTAAATCATTACTTTTCTGTCTGGCTTTTGATTTACTTGCATGAGTAACAAGTTCAATAGTTCATGTTTTACGTAATGTAGTACAAGATATAATATATTTTAAAGGTGTTTAGGAATGGCATTGTCAGGGTTACCACTAGCAGAATAATATTATTGTGTGAATGCTTGACTAGATCTGCTGAAGTCTGCTGATTTACATTTTTTCTTAAGCTTCCATGGTAGGTCTTAAATATACAAATTGCTTCTCTTTGCCTTTGGAGTTAGCATGCATGCTTGGTTTATCTTGTGTTGTTTCTCTTTTCAGACAGGATTAATGTTCTGGCCCTTCATGCAGGTAAATATGAAACATTCTTGACCATTAGGTACTGTACTCTAATGATTTACAACGGGGGTCCTCAATTACATTTGTCCAAGGGCCAAGGTTATTCTCAGATGGAGACACTGTCAGGGCTGGTAATCATCAAACTTTATTTATACTTGATAGTACTTTTAATTTACAGGCAAGTTGCAACACAAAGTGGACCAGTAAGAAAAAAACACACAGCACTATCAACAATAACAAAACATGGCACTGAGGATCAATGAACGCCACATTTGAGGCATCCATTATGGAGAATAACTCAAATTAACGTAATCTAAAAAATGTATAAAATGTATGTAAAAATAAAATATAAATAATAAATATGTAAAATAGGGAAAATAATAGCAATATATAAAAAGAGAAAATAATACAAATTATATATAATAAATATTAATATATCATTATAATTCATTATTTTTACTGTATGTAATTAATGAGAAAACTATTAATGTAAAAATTAAGAACCTAAGAAGAGTTTAAAATGATCAGTAAAAAGCCTGATTGAAAAAGTGTGCCTTTAAACTTTTTTAAAAACTGTATTTGCAGTCCTGAGGCTCCCTGGCAGTCTGTTCCAGAGGTGGGGGCCATAGTGGCTAAATTCCACCTCACCGTGGGTCTTTGTTAAAACTTAAAGATGGGGGCCTGAGAATCTGAGGATCCGTGGGGGTTGATATGATAAAAGCCAATCAGATTGGTAAGAAGACACAAGGACATTAAGACATTTAAAAAAATAATAATAGAACTTTAAAATCGACCCTGAAGCGGACGAGTAGCCAATGCAGCGACTTTAAAACTGGTGTAATCTGGTCCTCGTCAGCACGTGTGCAGCTGAGTTTTGTAAGAATTGTAGAGTTCTAATAATATTTTTGGGAAGACCAAAGAACAGGGCATTACAATAGTCTAAACGACAGGAAATAAAATCATGCATTAGCACCCCACGTGTTGGCCTGAGAAAAACGGGCGGACTCTGGCTGTGTTTTTCAAAGTTCTAAAAAACTATTTTTGTAATATTTTTCATATTTGGGATTAGGGATGGGCAATATGGCCTAAAAGCTATATCACAATACATTGTGCAGCCTTCTTTGATAACATTATATACACTTAAAGTTTGATATAACACGGTTGTTGGGGTCCACAAAATACCGACTACGTTAATCCCGAGATTGCGTTAATTAGGAATCCTTATCTTTTACTCTTTTATTTTTGAAAAAGTTGTGCGCGTAGCTTGGCTTCCTAAACCTGCTCGGTGGATAGTGCACCCATGGGACGTGACGTGACGTGAATGAGGGTATGTGCTCTCACGTCACAGATTGGTCGGGCATTGTCCACCAATAGGTTTGGACATTACTGGGTCGATATTTTGTTATTTTTATTTATTTATTTATTTGTATTCCTTCTTTTTGGAGACTTTCATAAAGATTTACTATGTTTTGTGATTTTTGTAATAATGCGATAATTTGGTTAAAACTTTTTTTCCTGGTAGAAAAAAAACTGCCAACATTTCGGGATCTACGGCACGATCGCGTTATATAGAGCGTCATGTTATATGCGACCATACTATATCGAACTTTGAGTGTATCACAATATTTGTTATTTGGCATATAAATTGTCACTGTTTCAAAACAGTTCACAAATGCTCCTAATTCAGCTGCTGACGTCTGCGGTAACATACTGCGTTATTTCCAGTTGTATTATTTTTTCCCAAAACAATTATTAATCTATTTGTTGATTAACTGTTAATAGCTGGGTACTAACATTGATCCAGCTACATGTCTGTTAAAAGGTAAAAAACATTTATTCTTGTTTGAATACTTTAGTTTTTGCGGATACTATAAATTTGGGTATGGATCCAATACCAAGTACTTAAAGGGGTAGTATCAGTCATATTAATGCTGATACTTCAAAGTTTCAAAAAAAATTGGATCACAATTATAATCAGATATAAACAGAGGGTGGCGGTGTAACAATTTTAATGAAATAAATTCAATCATTATGCCTCAAATTCTCAAGTGTTTGTAAACAAATAAAAAGGAGAAAAGATTTTTGATAGTAAAACATATTTATCTAATCACTGTTGTCTCGACTTGATACTATTACATGACTTGGCATCGTTACTGTCGATATTTGTATCGATTGCCCACCTTTGTTTATTTTCATGAGCTCTATCTTGCGGTTAGCATATTGTCCTTAAATTGTGTAGTGTAGCATGTTTAGCTATTCCTCATTCTCCAATAATACTTGTAAGAAACTTACTTTATTTTTATTTGAGGATTACTGATTTAAAAGCAGCTTTGCTCTGTGGAGGGACATTAGCCGTTAGCAAGAATGCCACAGTGCTCTACCTATGAAAATATTTGTTTTATGATTAATGTTTTCACCTTCGGGAAATGAATTTACCCTGGAATCAAGTAAGAGATAAACAAAGGATTTTTATAAATTTGTGCTGTCAAACGACTACAATTGTAATCAGATTAATCACAGTTACTGTGGATTAATTTTGATTATCACTATTAAATATAATTTAATCTTAAACTATATTATTTGTGTTTAATTTTGCTTTATACTATAATATTATCAAATACTATCTGTGTTGGCCCTGTGATGAGGTGGCGACTCGTCCAGGGTAAAAAATGGATGGACAACGAACTTTCATTATTTGGGTGATGTTCAGGGCTGCCAAAGCATTTCATTTGGCCCGTGGGCCGCCTATTGAGGACCCCTGATTTTCAGCCTGCAGCTACATCTAAAGCTACAATGTTGTATGTTCTTCATGAGTCCTCGAACATTTTGAGTTGTAAAACTGGCACATTCCTTGACTAGTATATAATCGATCTTTATTATCCCCACACAGTTTCTGAACTTTGCTCTGGTGCCTCTATACGTGCGGACCACCTTCAGTGGCTGCTGTGCCTTTGTCTGGGCCACGTTTCTGTGCTTCTCACGTCAGAGTGGCGACGGCACAGCCGGCGCTGCCCTTGCATGGATGTTCCCCTCCAAAGAGAATCAAGCAGACCCCTCAGAGAAGACAGAAGAAGTGAAGGTAGTTGTTTCTCAGGAGGCGGCGGGAACTCCTCCATCCAAACACAAGTGACCAAAACAAAAAGACAGGAAAAGACGCTGGTTGCCATGGAGACGGGAGACCGCAGCTGATGTGTCACTCAGGGTTCAGTGTTCAGCCTAAAACTGCCGAGGTAATTCCGCTTCAAAATATACTTATGGGCCACAACATGAGTGGACAATGTAATTAGACACTACTGCAAACTATAAGTAAATATAGTGTTAAATCCAAAGGCAGAATGTTTTGCTACACTTGTAATTGTGTACTTAATCTTATGGTCACTGAGTAAAACGGTGCTCCTCAAAGCTGCAATAACAGTGAGAGGCCATTTAAGTGTTGTCTTCCATACCACAGAAAGCATGCATCACCTTTAATTTAACTTAGCTAGCTTGTCATGCTAAATGTATGGCCATACTTGCCAACCTTGAGACCTCCAAATTCGGGAGATTTGGGGGGGGGGTTTAGGTGAGCGGGGGCGGGGGCGGGGAATATTTATAGCTGGAATTCACTGAAATTCGAGTATTTCTTATATACATATATATTTTATTATATATATTTATATTATTATATATATATATATATATATATATATATATATATATATATATATATATATATATATATATATATACATATAAATAAAATAAATACTTGAATTTCAGTGTTCATTTATTTACACATATACACACACATAACACTCCTGTCTACTCATTGTTTTATTTGAAAGTGCAATGCTTTGCAGCCAGTAGCACAGCCTTTGAAGGAGCGTAGGTATGGGCAGTGTAATATTCTGGGTTGGAGTCAATAACCAGGCGAGGTGACGAAGTTACGTCTCTTTACTTCATACTTCAGAACCGACTCCCACACTTGCCGTCAGGGTGCGCAATACAATGTAAACCGTTGGCCAACCAAAAAGTAACCACAGAACACTATACGGTATAGTGTTCTGTGGTTACTTTTTGGTTGGCCAAGCGGACGTGAATTGATTTACGTGGACCTCGCGACTTAAACAAGTTGAAAAACTTATTCGGGTGTTACCATTTAGTGGTCAATTGTACGGAATATGTACTGTACTGTGCAATCTACTAATAAAAGCTTCAATCAATCAATCAATGACGACAGGCTGTCCTCACTCCGGTCCGCATGGACCTGGAGGGGGCGTGCCTTAAGTCTGGCTGGAAATCGGGAGAAATTCGGTAGAATGGTTGTTCCGTGAGATTTTCGGGAGAGGCACTGAAATTCGTGAGTCTCCCGGAAAATTCGGGAGGGTTGGCATTGGCAAGTATGTGTATGGGGCGTACAAAACCTAAGGTACCACTGTAATTGTTTCTTAATGTAAAACATTTCATTGAAAGTATAACTGTGAGTGGCATATTGTCGGCTTTGGAACAGGGGTCTCTAGCAGGTAGCTCATTTGAAGTCGCTCACAAAGGGTCAAGGAATATTTCCCTGAACACTTAGGGCCAAATCTACTCAAGGTTTGCATGTATTAAAACATGTGCAAACTCCATAGCGTGCGCAAAGCTGATCTACTAAGTCTTGCACTGAGAATTTAGGGCCTGATTTCCTAAAGGTTTGCGTGGACTAAAACACGTGCAAACCCGATAACACACGCAAAGCTGGTCTACTAAACTTGCGCAAAGTGCATTGCGTCTGTTAAGTGAGTAGAATAAGGCGTGCAATCCATTTTGCCTCTCTGTCTTTATTAATATGCAAAATATAAGTTAAGTTAAAGCACCAATGATAGTCACACACACACACTAGGTGTGGCGAAATAATTCTCTGCATTTGACCCATCACCCTTGATCACACCCTGGGAGGTGAGGGGAGCAGTGAGCAGCATCGGGGGCCACGCCCGGAAATCATTTTTGGTGATTTAACCCACAATTCCAACCCTTGATGCTGTGTGCCAAGCAGGGAGGTAATGGGTCCCATTTGTATAGTCTTTGGTATGACTCGGCCGGGGTTTGAACTCACAACCTACCAATCTCAGACGCCCACAGTATGGGTGGAGAAGAGCTAATCCTTTTGCACACGCAATGTGATTCATCAACATGCATCACCGTTTTGCGAGCACTTTTTGGCCATTTTATTTAGAACGTGTCAAAAGGACGTGCAAACTGACAATTCCTCACACCGGTGCAGGATTGGGGCCGCCACTGCAAACACAGACGATGGACGGACAAGAAACTTCTATCCGTCACGTGTGTGTCAAGATTTTGGGCGGTAGAAATACACATTTTTTAGACATACCGTCTATTCAGCTAGACAATTTTATAGGGGCTAGACGACTTAAAGGGCTGATTAAAACAAGTTCAAATGAAGCGTTTTGGTGTCCTTCAGTATTTTTTAAATTATGTTTGTTTTTTTCACATAGTATAAAGTATATTATTTTTAAAAAATGTATATGAAAAAAAATGAAGTATGCATAGTTTTTTTCACATAGTATAAAGTATATTATTTAAAAAAATGTATATGAATAAAAATAATTGAAGTATGCATTTTTGCGTTTTAAGCAGAGAAAGCCAGCCTCCTTCCCATGCACGTTTAACTGTAAAAGAAAAAAAAAGTGGTACCAATGTAGATGCACTGCGCGACTCCTAAAATGCCCATAAAAAGTGTCAGATGCCTCCTGCTTGTTTGACAACATAGCAAATCGTCATAGGTGTTGAGCATGATAACATGAACGTGCTGTAAATGAGAGTTCCTCCGTGGTGATGCTTTGTATTGTACACGCAAAATCCTCATTGCACCACTTTTCAATTGCACACATCCATCCATCCATCCATTTTCTACCGCTTATTCCCTTCGGGGTCGCGGGGGGCGCTGGAGCCTATCTCAGCTGCAATCGGGCGGAAGGCGGGGTACACCCTGGACAAGTCGCCACCTCATCGCAGGGCCAACACAGATAGACAGACAACATTCACACTCACATTCACACACTAGGGCCAATTTAGTGTTGCCAATCAACCTATCCGTAAATCACAATCGATCTTAGTAAATCAGGCCCTAATTATCTTAAATGAGCAAATTAGAGAGTGTTATCCATTTAGTGCGTCTGTTTTCATGTATATACAAAATCTATGTTGATTATTAGAATGCCCACAATACTGTTAAGTAGATTCAAATATAATCATTAGGGATGTGCGATAATAGAAATACAGATAACAGATAATATCCAGACCTTTACAACTGTTAACTGTTATCTATGTGTATATTTTATTGTATATTATATTGTATAATATATATTTACACAAGATATTGTGAGAAACAATTATTAACTAGTTTACACTTTTTCCCAAAATGTATACACTCCAACAAAAAACATGCAAATCTATTGAAGGGATAAGGATTATGTCAACTAATATTTATTTACTTAATTAACTTATCAATTAAGTACAAATACACTTCCTACTATAATTCTGACCCATGCAAACAATTAGAATTATTGCATAGAGGAAAACATGTGGAATTGATTGATTTTTAAAAGTTTCAATTATTTCATTGATAAACAAGCAACTCAAATATTCTTAATATTACTTCATGAAATGAAAATAACTATCTGTCCATCACAACATATATAACTGAGGCCAATAGAACTAAACCAATTAGATTCTGCTTTGCCGTTAGAAACACCAAACCAAGCGGCGTGATATCTCTTGTTGATTGTGAAAAATAGAATAAATAATATTTTTCCCTCAGAGTAACAAAAAAATTAAATTGTGCAATACATGCCTGCCCCAATAGAGTGCATTTTTCCCCACTAATAATTCATAAGAGTTAAATAGTTAAAACAGTGACCTGTCCCTCAAGGTGAACCATGATTTCACCCTAAGGTCTTGTCTTTCCAAACAGTTGCCTCTTATCAGACATTTATCAGTCCTGTGGCTTTATGTTTGCTGCGGTCGCCGCTATTAACGCCAGGTCTCAGGCAGCTTCATACTGCTGCCATAAATCCTCACGTTAGCTCATTTTTAAGGTGACTTATCAGATTTTATTGTGGTGAAGCTCGTCTTTAACCATCCCCGTTTAATTTGTGCAAAACAAGTTTTGCTAACTGCGAGTAAAATGTCTTCTTCTGACACAGTAAAGAAAGCCCACACCAGCGACTGTTGGGCCATGATACTTTTCTCCGTACACAACAGGCCGCACATGTAGTATCATGACATCACAAATATGCGACCATACTGGAGGGGATCCAGGCAGCAGTACAAGCCACAACACAGAGAACAACGACAAACACGGAGAAGTCTTTATTATTATTATCGGCTCATTTTATCAGTTCACTTGCTATCGGAATTATCGATTTGATGTCATAATTGCCATAATCGGTCGTCGATAATATCGTACATCATAAATAATCATTTAGCACTCACAATGTGATTTGTCAAGACTAGGGATGTCCGATAATGGCTTTTTTGCCGATATCCGTTATTCCGATATTGTCCAACTCTTAATTACCGATATCAACCGATACCGATATATACAGTCATGGAATTAACACATTATTATGCCTAATTTGGACAACCAGGTATGGTGAAGATAAGGTCCTTTTTTAAAAAAAAAAATCAAATAAAATAAGATAAATAAATTAAAAACATTTTCTTGAATAAAAAAGAAAGTAAAACAATATAAAAACAGTTACATAGAAACTAGTAATTAATGAAAATGAGTAAAATTAACTGTTAAAGGTTAGTACTATTAGTGGACCAGCAGCATGCACAATCATGTTGTGCTTACTTACCCTTACAGACTGTTTTGATATATATTGATATTTAATGTAGGAACCAGAATATTAATAACAGAAAGAAACAACCCTTTTGTGTGAATGAGTGTGAATGAGTGTAAATGGGGGAGGGAGGTTTTTTGGGTTGGTGCACTAATTGTAAGTGTATCTTGTGTTTTTTATGTTGATTTAATAAAAAAATTAAAATAAATAAAAAACAACAACGATACCTATAATAAAAAAAAAAAACGATACCGATAATTTCCGATTTTACATTTTAAAGCATTTATCGGTCGATAATATCGGCCGGCCGATATTATCGGACGGACATCTCTAGTCAAGACTGATTTAAAAAAAAAAATCCTCCTTCCTTTATGTGTGTGTGTCAACATATATGGACTGTCAGAAATAACAAATATATTAGACAAATCGTCTATTCAGCAATATCATCATATAATTTTATAGCTGCATAAGGGGCTGATTAAAACTAATTCAATTGATTTGTTGTGTTGTCTGCTGGCCTTTTTTTAATGATGTTTATCAATATATCTGCAACAATTCTTTCAACATGCATTTTCATGCATTCTTACGTGCATTTTTGGATCATTCCAAATGCACCATAACAACAGCTGTGCCTGCCAGAGCGCAGCTATTAGCTTCGCTGTGCTAAAAATAGATTCTGTTGTCTCAATCGCAATTTGAGATGGTGTGTGCTGCATATTTCACTACATGCCCACTACACTAATAGTAACAGCACATGAGCATATGATGTAATGAATGTGTAGGGAAATGAATGTCTCCTCTTGGCACAGCCTGTAGGGTAGACACAAAATCCTCATATAAATAGGGCAGCCTAGCCTGCACCACTTTTGCACTTGTTATCAATTGCGCATGCAGTCTTAGTAGATCACATGCAACAGGCCCACTAATAATATGTGCAATTGAATAGTTTGCACATGCTGTTTCACGTGTGGTATTTGGACCTTAGTAGATCAGGCCCGTAGAATTTTTTTAAACTGCTAAATTCAGACATGATGTTTCTATTTAATGACAAACACTTCAAAATAGCATTAAGACAGCGACTACACTTTTTGAGTGGGGATCTGCTTTGTAAATAAAGAACAATTTAAATGTAGCCAGTCATAATAAAACACAAATATCACTTCTCTTCTTTCTTTATGTCAAAGTAGCTCTCAAATAGTGATGTAAGTTGGAGACCCCTCCGTAACGTGCTAGATCGGGGATGTCCAAACTGCGACCAAGGGGCCGTTTCTGTTCACAGCTCGTTTTCAATTGAATTTGCTTTGTCACCTATAAGACAAAGCTAAGACGGGATGTTTTGTTCAGATTGCTTTTAGCATATTTTATGTACAAAATGTTTCATAGTGGCCCCGCCTCCTTTCATTGTTATGAATGCGGCCTAAAAAAGTTTGGGCACACCTACGCTAAATAAAGGGCTTTTTATATTATATATGTTGTTAGTGTTTTGCCAAAAACTGGCAACACACCAGTCTAGGGTGTACCCCGCCTCTTTCCCAAAGTGAGCTGGGATAGACGCCACTTGTCCTAGTGAGGATAAGTGGTGTAGAAAATGGATGGATGTTTGCCAAAAATTCAGACCTGCCAAATTGTATGTATTTTTAGCTCAATAAGTCACTCAAAATTACAAAGTTGTTTCAGTTGTGCACATGCACTGTTCGATTTCACCTCTATACTACGTGTACTTTTTTTTTGCAAAGCTAAAGGGTTTATCTACCCAACACTTAGGTCGTAAACGCCACCATCTGCATTCCGCAGATAAGTAGTAAATATTTTACCAAGGTTGGCAGTAAAAGTGTATTTCACTTCAGACCTCTGGAGGGAGCCAAGTAACAAGAGAATATCCATCCATCCATTTTTCTATCGCTTGTCCCTCTGGGGCAAGTGCCCCTGGCTGATCTGCAGGCTGCAGTCAGGGGTTACTCCTCTGGGGGCCGCGGGGGTCCTGGAGCCTATCCCAGCTGCACTTGTGCGGGGTACACCCTGGACAAGTCGCCATCTCATCGCAGGGCCAACACTGATAGACAGACAACATTCACACACTGGCTATTCTTTATTGTTGCTTTAATTTGCTCTTTGATCCAACCCTCCTTGGATGTTTCACAGTATTTTGTGCATACACTCTGATGCTATGATGCTGAAGACATGACGACGTTAAGCTATTATGATCTAGGTTACACTGAAAGTAAAAAATAGGAAAAAGTCAGCCTGGGTTGAAGGGATTGGTGCTAATAACACTTTTCATTATAGCTACTGAATGTCTTAGCCACGCACAGTAAGCAGAATTTTGAATGCTCAAATGTCAACATTGAACTGCTACGTGGGAAGAAGTTTACATTCTGGTCATATAAACTATAATTTGAAAAAAAACAAAAACAGTACATTTTCATTATTCTCTCTAAATAATACAGGGAATATTGTTTTGAAGCTACTTACTTGAATATGCAATTTATTTCTCTCCAGATTCTGTTTTACAAGAATGTAACATAATTGTCTTTGCAATTTCCATGTTGTTTTTAGTGAACATGTTCATAATTTTTCATGCATGCTGTTATTTGGACATTTTGCATGTGAAAACAGTAAGTTTTGAACATCCGCCAAATTTTTTGGGCAAGAACATTTGCACTCAACTGTGTTCCTTATATCACTAAAAGGTTTTTTTTATGTCCACAATGTATATATAGAATACGCACTGTATATTGAACAGGTGGGATTATTTTTGCCTTGATTTGTTTCACAGAAAAGACAATGTAATCATATGATAATTAATTTACTTTAGTAGAGATGACTACTTTTTGATCAGACACTTTTCAATTGCACTGTAACTTATCTTTAGGAATTGTCTTGTTTTATTGTGCTAATGTAGAGTTCAGGTGCATCTCAACATAGTAGAATATGGTCCAAATGTTATTATGATGTCAGGAGTTTAATTCAGACTAAGAAAGCAATTCAAGGCTCAGGATGTTTTTGCAGTTAGTGTGCTGATTGGAGTGTGAACCAATAGGTTTATATAATATTCAACTTTTTAACAGTTTCTCACATTTTATGAACTACTGAATTTGGGCTTTTTACTAGTTGTTAATCATCACAATTATTAATACATTCTGGAAACATTTCACTTTGTATGTGTGGTGAATCTATAGAATAAAAGAATATCAATATATAGAATATAAGTTTTACTACTGTATAAAATTAACTTAAAAAAAATATTCAGATGCATTTAATTGCACATGCATGTACAACACTGGACCCAAACAGTTCATCTACTGACAATATCAGCAGATTGTGTACTAAAGGCTGTAAGTTAAAACTGTACTAGCTAAACTGTGTCACCTCTTTGTAACATGGATTTGAATATTAATATAGTTTATAGTATTTGACGCAACGGAAATTATTGTTACACTGTGATAGAGATGTAATAAATCTATAGCCCACATAAATGAATACAAATGTGAGTGTTCATGTGTTTTTTATGCAGTCTTCATCAAATCAATATAAATAACTGATTTTGTAAATTGTATGTATAAGTGTGTGTGTATATATATATATATATATATATATATATATATATATATATATACTGGCTTTTCCAGCAGTGATAAGGGGTGCAGTTCATTGATCTTTTCCAGTTTCTTTTTTAAACATTACATTGTTGTCCTCTAATTAATGTTAATACAAGTTGCTCATTGAAGAGATAAGAAAAACCAAGAGAAAAATGTTGTTTTCAAATACTACCTGTATTTTTTAATATTAAAATTAAAACAATTATTAGTTATTTTTATTTGTATACAAAGTCTGTGCATATCCTCCAGGAAAAGCTATGTTACTTTGTTGTAAAAGTCCTACTTATTTTATATATACAGTATATCTGCAGTTTATTGTCTGATTATCATAATGAAGTCACACTAATATTAAAGTCATTACACAGGCTGTAGAAAGTCTTGGTGTATAATAAATGTTTCTGCAAATATTAAAAGGTGCCATATGTAGTAATGTAATGTAATGGTACTGCAATCACGGTCAAAATTCTGTAGTCCCCTCCCACTCTCCATGACTGAGGTTGCCTGACACGCAGCTAAACCTGAATTCTACTCCGAGGAACTTCAAATGGCAATGGACGAGTCCTACGCTGTAGGTTTCTCTTGTTTATGCTTCTTGCAAGATGGTTTACTAAGTAATTATGCCATATTTTGTCATGCATAAGTTAAGAATCGAAACGACGCCTTTTAGATTTACTAAGGTCTGACATGTTTAGTAACTGTACCAGTGGCTGTAGCTCGATGAAGAGGGCGGTGCGTAACTAGAAACCTGGATGTGGCACACCCACAGACTTTTTAATTGGTCAAACAGTGGTGGGCGGGGCATTGAAATGAAAACAATAACAAGATTTCGGGGCTGTAAATCTACTTTTGAAATGAGCATATCCCGGCTGAACTACCGTTATCAGTTATAAATATATTCGGAAAAAAACACGATTTATTAATGGCTTTTGACATACAGTATCAGGGCCATTTAATGATGACTTGACATGAAATTATTACATATGGCACCTTTGAATTGGGGACATGCATGCGGTGTCTAATCGCGACTGCACATGAAGTTAGTTTAAAGTTGGATATTCAATAGACATTTGACATGCAGCCAGGCCAGCTCTTTTGAGATGTGTCCCTGGTATCGAAATCTCACATAGCAGCTGTGTCAGCTCCTGCTGACATTGTGCATTAGGTTAAGGGACCGTCAATTAATTACTAGTCACTGGCTAATAGAAAAACATAAATTGTCAATAGATTTTTTCTCATGGGACCGACAACCCCAAAACCACTTTTTTATTGCCTATTCCTCATTAATACACTTGGCTAAGTCATGTGTTGGGTTTTCCAGCTGTTTTTAATGATTATTTTTCAATATTATTAGTAAACTTTAAAACCACTTTGACATTGTTTGTTCATCATTACTATACTCAGCTCATCTTTTTTCCAGTGTTTTATTTTTGAAGATTGTCACCGTCAATAACTTTCTTGTCATTCTATTTATAACCTCAAAACATGTTCATATTGTTTGTTTATCATTTCTACATACTTCATGCGTTGTTTTTTTGTGAATTTATTTAACATTTTTGAAAATTATAATCGCTTATTGCTTGTCACAAGTTGAGCTAGAATTTTTTTACGTAATCACGGGCATTATTAAAATGATATTTTATTAATGGAAAATAAGGTAGCACCAGAGTGAAAGAAGCAAAGGTCCACGGTTGAGTCAAAAAACTAAACTAACAAAAAGCCAAACAGGAACCAAGGCAGAGGCAAATATAGAGGAACAAGGAAGACCATGGTATGGCATGCCATGTATGAGTATAGCGAACAATGAACCAATGCTGTCTGGCCAACATTGCTGGCTTAAGAAACTACCTGATTAACAACCAGGGACATGTGTGTCTCCCGATAGCTAATCAGGAAATAAGAGAGGAAAACAGGCCTCAAGCAGAGTTAAAATGGATGAGAGTGGAGACAAACGGGGAGTTGAATGAAAAATAAGAGTGCTGGACAGCCACTAAATACCAAAATACAGGAAAACTGTTAACACAAGTCCAACCCGTAATGGGGGTTCATGACATTGCTATTAACGCATGAACCCAGTATAGTAAAAATGAAAAAACAATATGAAAATGGTTTTGGGGTTCTAGGTCACGCAAATAAATATCTGGCACCTATCAATGTTTTGTTTTTCTTTGGGGGTTAAAAAAAGTGAGTACCGGTAATTTCCGGCTTTGGCTCCGGTGCCACTTACAGCTTTCGCAAATAACTTGTGATCGAATACTCACCTGGGAGTGACGAGTGAATATCCAATCACAGTCACGTTTAAGGTAAGGCTACCTAGCCCATTGACAACCCGTGATCTGATTGGCTTTTGCAACTGTCCATCAACTAAAATGTCCTTTATTCGTTTACACTTCACAGCCGCCGCTAATGTTGATTCAGAAGGCCTCTTGCAGAATTCTACAGCCCTGGCAACAAGCTAGCTGAATTCTGATTGCATACAACCCAGCAGGGACAAAACATTATAACAACTTTGAGAACGTGTTAAATTAGGTGCTGACGTTGAGCAACTCAAACCTAACGTTGAAACAACATGCTTTTTGACAACGTTTAATCAATGTTGGGTTCTGACATTGATTTGACCATTGAATTTTGGTCATTTCCCAACCAATATTCAACAACACAAATACAACTTTGAAACAACATACTCTATGACAACGTTTAATCAATGTTGGGTTCTGACAATTTGACCATTGAATTTTGGTCATTTCCTAACCACTATTCTACAACACAAATACAACTTTGAAACAACATGCTTTTTGACAACTTTTAATCAATATTGGGTTCTGACGTTGATTTGACCATTGAATTTTGGTAATTTCCCAACCAATATTCGACAACACAAATACAGCTTTGAAACAACATGCTTTTTGACAACGTTTATTCACTGTCAGGTTGTGGCATTGATTTGACCTTTGAAATGTGTTAATTTGCCAACCAACATCATGGATCCAACGTTGGACATCAACATTGTCTCAATTTACAAATCCAACTATTTTGTGACGTTGTTTTAAAGCAGTGGTCCCCAACGTTTTCGTAGCCGCGGACCGGTCAACGCTTGAAAATTTGTCCCACGGACCGGGGGGGGGGGGGGGGGGGGGGGGGGGGGGGGATTCTGTGGTTTTGTTTTTTCATAAAGAAATACAATCATGTGTGCTTACGGACTGTATCCCTGCAGACTGTATTGATCTATATTGATATATAATCTATATATTGTGTTTTTTTATGTTGATTTAATAAAAAATAAAATAATTTTTTTTTTTTTTTTTTTAATTTCTTGGGCGGCCCGGTACCAATCGCTACCCGTTGGGTACCACTGTTTTAAAGGACATCTATGTATTATCAACGTTGTATCATTGTCTTGTGCCTGCTGGCAAGCTCTAACGCAAGGGTGGGGAACCTGTGGCTCTCGAGCCAGATGTGACTCTTTTGATGACTGCATCTGGCTCTCAGATAAATCTTAGCTGACATTGCTTAACACGATAAGTAATGAATAATTCCGCTGGTAATCAGTGTTAAAAATAATGTTCAAAATGCAAAACATTCTCATGTATTTTAATTCATCCATCCATCCGTTTTTTACCGCACCTGTTTGAGAAGCCTGTTTGAGAAGTCGCATTAATGGTAAGAAGTATTTTATTTATTATTGGTTAGCTTCAGAATAACAATGTTATTAAAAAGAATAAGAGACATATTATACTCTAAAAATGTTGGTCTTACTTAAAAACACACGCATTTAGTTGTATTCAGTGTTAAAAAGTATTATATGGCTCTCACAGAAATACATTTTAAAATATTTGGCTTTCATGGCTCTCTCAGCCAAAACGTTTCCCGACCCCTACTCTAACGTAAAATAAAAACCAAGCAACACTTTAGCCAAATATGACATGAAGAGAATATGATAAATAGTTTTGTATATTCATGGAGAGAAAATTAAAAACAAAAATAACTTATTCATGTACCACGGTGGTGCACGTGTGCCTCCAAAACGAAGGTCCTGGGTTCGATCCTGGGCTCGGGATCTTTCTGTGTGGAGTTTGCATGTTCTCCCCGTGACTGCGTGGGTTCCCTCCGGGTACTCCGGCTTCCTCCCACCTCCAAAAACATGCACCTGGGGATAGGTTGATTGGCAACACTATATTGGTGTGTGAATGTGAGTGTGAATGTTGTCTGTCTATCTGTGTTGGCCCTTTGATGAGGTGGCGACTTGTCCAGGGTGTACCCGCCTTCCGCCCGAATGCAGCTGAGATAGGCTCCAGCACCCCCCAAGCAGTAGAAAATGGATGGATGGATGGATGTATGATCATGATTTATGTTAGGCCAGCAGAGAAGGCCTAGCTGGCCCTGACGGCGCACCACTGCTGTATTTATTATGTGTTATCATTATTAGTTTTTGCAGCCTCCCCTGAATGCACGTCACTGCTTTCCCATTGTTACTAGGCTGCACATGAAATGTGGAATAGGTTGCTACATAGGCGCTGATCCCGTGGGTGCTCTGCGCGAAGCACCCACGGAAAATGCCGAGCACCCACGTGGGATGGTGGCAACTCTCAATCTTTAATATAATTTTAGAAAAATCAATATTGTTGTTAATTTTGTGGCGAGTTCAATCTGTTTCACATAATAAAAAAGTCACAAATCATAGAGTCTATAATTAACAAAGTCTGACCTAAATTTAATTGTGTCCGATAAATAAACCAATGACACAATCCTCTTGCCTTTGAACATATTGCATGGGAGCGAATGAAGGGCATACTTACTATGAACAATGCCAACACTGTCATAAATATGTGCCATATAGTGAAACCACACTAAACAACGACGACAAACACATTTTGGAAGAATATTTGCACCGCAACACAACGTAAACACAACAGAACACATTCCCAGAATTCCCTGCAGCACGAACTCTTCCGGGACACTACAATATGAACAAACGCCATTGGTAGATCTACACCTGACATCCACTGTAATGATACCAAGTACAATTGCGTATATATATTTCTGCCGAGACTCCTCCCACCCCCAACTAGGACTGTTTTCACTGCTGGACTCAAGAAAGAGGTTCCGCAGCCTCTAAAGCAGAACCTCCAGGTTCTGTAACAGCTTCTTCCCTCAGGCTATAAGACTCTTGAACGCATCACAATAATCCCCTCAATTCCCCCCAAAAATGGATTAACTCGCTGGAATATAAAGACAATATAACATACATCCATAAACCTGGATTCATATGCAAAAGTGCAATATATTTATCTGTACAGTAATCTATTTATTTATATATGCACCTTATTGCTCTTTTATCCTGCACTACAATGAGCAAATGCAACGAAATTTCGTTCTTATCTGTACTGTAAAGTTCAAATTTGAATGACAATAAAAAGGAAGTTTAAGTCTAAGTCTAAGTATCAAGTCGATACTACTATGATTACATCGATATTTTTTAACATCACAAAATCTTCTTTCTTTTTAAAAAAAAAACAATTATATTATGTCTATAAACTCAGGAAATATGTCCCTGGACACATGAGGACTTTGGAATATGACCAAAGTATGATGCTGTAACTACTTGGTATCGGATTGATACCCAAATTTGTGGTATCATCCAAAACTAATGTAAAGTATCAAACACGAGAACAATAAGTGATTATTACATTTGAACAGAAGTATAGATAGAACATGTTGGAACAAAAAATAACCAGATATTACAGGAAATGAACAAGTAGATTAATAATTACCATGAATTGATTAACGTGGACCCCGACTTAAACAAGTTGAAAAACGTATTTGGGTGTTACCATTTAGTGGTCAATTGTACGGAATATGTACTGTACTGTGCAATCTACTAATACAAGTTTCAATCAATCAATCAATCAATCAAATTCATTTTGTACCACTTGTCCTGATAAATGAATGACACAATATGTTACTGCATATGGTAGCAGCTAAATTAGGAGTCTTTGCTTGCTTACTTACTACTAAAAGCCAAGTTGTCTTGTTTGTTCACTATTTTATTTAAGGACAAAATTGCAATAGGAAACATATGTTTAATGTACCGTAAGATTGTTTTGTTAAAATAAAGCCAATGACGACATTTTTTGTGGTCCTCTTTATTTAGAAATGTACCGAAATATTTTTTGGTATCAGCATGGGCGTCACTAGCTTTTAAGGACAGGGGGGGCTTAGCCCCCAGGAGATGCAGGATGCGAGCGAACGTAGCGCACGAGCACAAAACTTCACAAACGGCTAACAAAGACTTAGAAAATATTCATTGTTATTATTATTATTTCAGTCGGTTTCTTTTCAATCTGGGTTCAGTACAACAACAAACATGGGTTTGCACAGTGACATTTTGTTTACAGCATCAACAAGAAACAATGACTTGCATGATCCTTCAAGATACACTGAAACACAATGAAAGTCATGGCATTAGCCTCTATGTTATTCATTCACAACATAGAGGCTAATTCCACCACTTTAGCTCACAATACAATAATTGTTTGTTCCCAAATATTTTGAAGTTGCACAGATTACATTTTGGGCACATATGTGACTAAAATGGTTGTAAATTCAAGCTCTGGAAATATTACTTAATACTTGAATTAAAGTAATATCTGGACCGGGATAATTTGGCTTGTATATAATATATTTATATATATATATATTATGGCAAGACGTTAAGGAAATTAAATATATATGGAAGTCTGAATAGAAATGAGAAACTTTTATATATACTGTAAATAAGAAAGACTGCTGATCTGAAAAAGAGCCAAAACTGTCAAAGAGCTGAGGGACCATCTTCAAAGTGCAATGCTGAAACAAATCATGCAAACAATAAAATGTAACTTCCAGGGTTTGAGATTAACGTTGTCCCGTCGTCCCGGGGATGGTAAAAAAAAATGCACGGGACGAAATTAAATGCTCCCCGGGACGATGGCTTTTAACCTTTTTTTTTCTTTTTCTTTTTATGTATTTATTCATTTTACATTTTATATTAAATATCTTGGTTTTTCCACCCTCAGAAAATCCTATGAAATGTTTAACAAGCCATCCTATAATAATACAACAGCTATTAATGTAACAATACAATAAAAAATATATATTTAATGATGTTTTTTTCATTATTTTAACAATAGGCTAATGTATATTACTTTATATAGATTCTACAAGAAACACAAAACTTAAAAACTAAATTATTTACAATTGCAGACACAAGGTTCTTGTTCTGCAGTGTGTGTGCTAATGTGCTTCGTACACCTGCAGGACCGCAAGCAAGGTCGCAGAGAAAATGCGGACTGGATTTTGAGTGATGTGGGCATTTTCTATATGAACAAGTGGAATGGATTGGATACCGACGCACTAAAGGGGCTCACTAACTTACGCTATGAAGTGAGGGGAAACTGAGTGAATAATGACAGGTTATATGATTATTAATTTAAACTCATATCTACGGGCCACTTTATAATGAATATGTTGGCATGTATTTGTAAAAAAAATAAATATATATATATATATATATTTTTAACACCAAATTATTTAGGGGGGCTTACGAACATTTTAGGGGGGCTTGAGCCCCCCTAAAATAGGCCTAACAACGCCAATGGGTATCAGGACAACACTAATACACACCGAGCACCCACTGGCAGAAACGTAGGTCGTCGTTTATGGGTTGCTACATTACATATCAGCGATTTTAGATTGCAAATGTATGTACTTTTCAGGCAATTCATAAACAAGTGAACTATTGTCAAATTATCACTCCCAAAACTGAGGCTGGAAAAAAAACAACCTCTCGAACCTCCCACGCTTTTTCGATTTAACCCGCCCTCCCGTTGCCTTGCCAGCACTGCGCATGCGCTTAGTTTAAAGGGAGCAAAGGAGCCCGGATAAAGATGCTCCCAGCGTCGCGGGCTCAGGCGGCATTAAACTTCACTGCCGTGTAAGCATTTAGTAGCAGCAGCAGCAGCAGCAGACATGGAAATGAGCAAGTCTTTTTCCGACACGGAGCGGGCACTCCGGAGCTACGGCGCCGTGTCGCAAACCGCGTGGACGACCGACAAAGGTGAGCAACATCCGCGGTGTGTTCACGTCATGCTAGCATGTTCCTGCATCCCTGCCTCGGTCCACTGATGCTATGATGCACACATGTTTATGAATACCGTGCCAATTGCAACACTTATGATACAAATATTTATAATAATAACATACCCTTTTAGTAGTGTAGCATTCATCTGTGTATCGGACTAAACGTGTAAATTTAAAGATTAAAAAACATTTTATTATTTATTATTTTTATTTTTATTTACAGGCAAACATAGTTTTGTATTTCATTATTGTTTCTTTTGTTAATATCAGAGTCCGTTCTGCAAAAGGGTCATCCCTAGAAGCACACAGATTATGGACAGGGACCCACAGTTTTAAAATATATCATCATATAATATACAAAATACAACACAATACATTTCAAATCTACCTACCAAATACCCATTTATAATTTCTTTTTTTTTTTTTTTAATAAAAAAGGGAATCTTAAATCCACCAAATCAATCTCAATATCCTATCATTCAAATTTTAATAAAAGGTTGCATCTCGAAGATCTGTGATAATCTCATCATACATTGATCAACGTCTGACTTAAACCAACACCGACCATTACACTATGGAAAATGTGTATTTTTGCTGAAGCAGCATGAATTAAAAAAAATTTATACTCACAATCCAATCATGCCGAGTTAGGTCAATTTGTCTAAGATTGAAATGTAACTGTACTGTCAAGGTGCAAATATTGCAGCATGTAAAAAAAATATAAATATGTAAGCAAGTACATTTATAATATAAGATTAGCAAGAACAAAATAGAAAATAAGTAAACAACACATTCAATTTAAACAAGGTAGCTCCAATTGAAGAACATTGCTTTAAAACAAGGAATTGATGCTATTGTTTGTAAAAAATTAAGTTATTTCAACTGAACATTATTACTAATTACCAACGTCTGGAATGACGCAAGTGTCGACACAACACGGAGGTGACAATGCTCCCCACAGAGGACAGTTCCAACAGAGATTTTATAGAGAAAAAGGCGGGAAAAAGTGCATCATATGTGTTTAGACACTGTTGGTGTGTTCAAACGCACAAAAAAACCTGGAAGGATGGAGGTAGCCCCGTCCTCTCATCCCTGGGCGGTCCAGTGTTTGTGTGTGTGTGTGTGCATGTGTGTGCGTGTGTGTGTGTGTGAGTGTGTGTACACATTGTGACTGCAGGATGTGTCATCAGCTGGATGTCATGCAGATGCTGACATTTACCTGTTGTCTTTCCCACTGCGTGCTCACTGCGTTTTGACCTCATTAAATCCTAACCCTACACTCTTTTTAACGAGGGCGCCATAGGATGATTGAATCAGGAAGTGGTGACTGTTTGTTGTGTGTGTGCATGCGAAAGATGATGGTTCACAGTTTTCACTGGCTCAGCTTGTGCACAGAAAAACTGAGCAGAAATGTGGGTGGGGGAGAAAGGCATGAAACTTTGATTTGGTGAGTGGAGACAAAACAAGCTTTTTTTTCTGTGAGAAAGCTTGAGTCTGCTGTGGTGAGTCAGCTGTGTCCTCGCTGCATGCAATTTGGGTCTCTGCAGGAGCCTGCGCTCATCCTATCCTGTCACGATGTGACCCACTCTGATCAGAAAGCATCTGGCATAGCATATTGTGATCATAAGTCAACACAGAACAGAACACTTACTAGTGTCACGATGCAACACGAAAATAATAGCACAGTACATGTAGGCCAACTATACTACCATACTTTCCAGGCAGTGGCGGGCCGTGCGTTTCCCACCTAGGCCTTCAGTGATCTCCGACTTCAATGATTACCTCTCAACATACCGTAATTGACGTTACCACATGATCATTGCTGGAGAAATACTATACAGGAACACATGTACACCCTACTGGGCATTGAATCACATAAACAGTATACAAAACGGGTTATTTTCTGGTGCAGTTAAAAATAATTTAAAAGGCATCAGCAATTAAAACATATACTGTAAATTCCTCTGCTTGGCTTATGCAACTTCTGGTCAATAAAGTTTGGTTCAAAGTACACACTCCTCAAATATATATTAACTGCCCTGACCACATGATGGCGACAAATACACATGTAACAATGTTAATTAAATGACAAGCATGACAAACTTTAACAACAAGAGTTTACAACTTTTAGTTGTAAAAGAACAGCTACTGTCAACAACTTGTGATCTGATTGGGTATCGCAACTGTCTCTCAACTCTGTGTTCTCAAATTGATCCGCTAAAGGTCCCGATGAGTATCTAATCACAGGAAGCGTAAATAGCACGTTGAACGTAAGGCCATCTAGAAGGCCTTACTGACAACAACTCATGATCTGATTGGCTATCGCAACTGCCTGTCACTGTATGTCCCCGTTCACTTTCAGTGCACGGACACCTGCATTGTTGATTCTGAAGGCGTCATAAGATAGTTTTAGTTTGTATCCATTTAGAATTAAGCTAACAACAACAGCACTGGAACAAGCATAATATGACATGAAGAGAATATGAATAATTTTAGATATTTAGGGAAAGTAAATACAAAAATAATTGTATCTTTAATTATGATCATGATTTCTGGTTTTGTCAGGCCAGCAGAGAAGGCTAGCCTAACAGCACACCGCTGTTTCCAGTTGATAGAGTGCCGCAACCACCACATTTTAGAAACAATTTTTTTTTTTACAAATATTAGCCACACCGGACCAGAAGCCTCAGATATATACTAGTACAACATATTTTGTAAATGTTTATTTACATGCCTTAATTGTTTCCAAATGGTGCCTGTCACACGGCAGTAAAACGGCTGATCAAACAAATCAGAAGTCATCGTCATGGAACCACGAACTACGGAAGCTTGCTCTCCAATCAGCTAAACAAACTCAACTCCACAAAGGGCTGGGCGATATGGACCAAAACTGATACCGGTAATAACTATAATACCGGTATATCACGCAGCCCTAGCTCCACGGTGACGTTTTGGTGAATTTACGAAACTGGAAAAATACAAAAAGCATGCATGAAAACACTCCTACAGACATCAAACATGGGACAGTTTTGTATGTATAATTTTTTAAAATTATATTGGAAAACTGACAAATGTTGCTTGGAGTGATGAATGAAGAATCTTTTTGAGCATAAACGTTATAGATGGATAGTAGACGAAACGGGATATACATCCAGTTCAAGGCATGAAACAGGAAGTACATTTTCATTCCGCAGCACTTGCAGTGAGTGAACTCGTCCGAAAGATGGCACCATAGCACAGACAATTACACACCTTGTCAGTTTCTCTGTCTGTGTTGAAAACTATTTCTTGAATACAAAACAGTATGGCTGTTAGTGAAGAAAAATCCACAAATTAGCCGCACCATTTTATAAGCTGCGGGATTTAAAGCGTAGGGAAAAAGTAGCGGTTTATAGTCTGAAAAATACGGTACTACAAGGAATCCTTAACAACAACTACATTTTCTTAACTTCGTAACTTTAGCAAAAACTATTTTCAGCAAGCACCGCAATGCATGCTTGGAAGCCGGAAGAATCCCCATCAAATTATTAGGACCCCACCCCTTGTAGGTGGGGAGAGTCCACATAGATCCTTTTGTTCGAAGGCTGTTTAAAATCATGAGTGGTGGCTAGAATGGAAGTTTAACAATTTATTCTACAAAACAGAGTAAGTACAAACAATAAAAATACCAGCGGTATCGAGCTATCAAAAGGTAGAAGCAGTCTGTAAAATGTCTCTAATGCTTTTGTCCACCTATGTTTCTCCACATTGACAGGTATCAAAACTAAAAGTAAACTTTACATGGGTTTACACACACATTCTCCTCCTCCACTCTCTCTCCAGGCTAGTACTTCATGACACCATAACTAAGAATATATGTGTGTGAGACTGCATAAATTAGGGTGTATTCATTGTGTGTATCTTCTTTGAACAGAACCAGGACCAAAGCTAGTAATTTCTAAGGCATTCCATTTTGCCCAAAGTAGGAAAAATATTCCCTTAACAGACGCTACAACATGTTTAACATTTTTAAATCATGTTTGAGTTGGATCTTAATCTGAAATCCAGAAAGGTCTCAAATGGCATCTTACAAGAGGAAGGACATTCATCAATATAGAAATGTGGATATACTTTGGAGTAGTCATTGTTCTTTGCGCGATAGACGATCTAGCATATGATATAAATTTGGCGTGTGCCGCAATTTTGACAGCGACAAACGAACAAACACGTCCTCACCAAAAAGTAATAGGGCTACAGGGTTCATCAATTTTATATTGTGATCCGATTAATTAATTAATTATGAGGATGTTAATAAAAAGAACATTGTTAAAGATGTTTGTCACTGTCATGTCTATCTGTGTTGGCCCTGTGATGAGGTGGCGACTTGTCCAGGGTGTACCCCGCCTTCCGCCCGAATGCAGCTTAGATAGGCTCCAGCGACCCCCCGCGACCCCGAAAGGGACAAGCGGTAGAAAATGGATGGATGGATGGATGGATGTCTTTTACCCAACTTAGGCTTCTCCTTCATGAAAGAGCGGTTTCCACTCCAGTATAGACATAGGGTGGCTTGTATCGCTGCTGGTATTTTTGTCTACACTTTTTGTGTGCTCCACCAAGACATCTGAGTAAGTAGTTTTCTTTATGCCCCCGTATGGCACACTGAATAAATAAAATTAACAAGAAAACCATCAAAAATTCAAAAAAATAGAGCAAAAAGACAATTTAATGAGAAAAGGCTGAAATGATGATGCAAATAATGAATAAAGACACAAATATTTGTCTTTAAATATATATATAACGTTTCTTTAGCCTTTTAATTGGCCTATTTCATTACAAATAACATGCTGATGCCAGCAAACTTCACGTCTTTGTTGTCTTTTGTAAGTTTTGCCCAAAAATCGAAATCATAATCAAAAATAGAGTTTTCAAAGTAAAAAATTGGGATTTTGTTTTCGGACAAAATCGTGCCACCCTACAATATAGCATTCTCGCTAGCGGCTAACGTCCCTACACAAGGCAAAGCCACTTCAAAGTCAGCAATCCTCCCTACATGGCAGCAAATAAACAACGTTTCTTACAAATGTCTATCACTGGAGGAGGAGAAATAGTTAAACATGCTACACTACACACCGTACGAGGATATGCCCACAGATAACCACAAGTGAGCTCTTCAATTTAAACAAAGGCGGGTGGATCGATACTAATATCGACAGCAGCAGTACAAAGTATAGTATCAGCATATGGTTGATACCCTGTGATGAAGCGGTGACTTGTCCAGGGTATACACCGCCTTCTGCCTGAGTGCAGCTGGGATAGATCCAGCCAGCCACCCCCATGACCCCAAGAGGGACATGCGGTAGAAAATGGATGGATGGATCCATTGATTAGATCGATGTCTTTTCTTGTTGTTATCATACAATGTTTGTGTTTTTTTGTGATTGTTTACAAACTCAGGAAATGAGTCCCTGGACACTGGAGTACTTTAAGAACCAAAATCTAATTTCAGATTAATAATCACAGCCAAAAGTAGGAAATTATTTGAATATTGAGTTTATATTGTTACACCACCACAATCCTTTTTTGTCTGATTATAAGTGCGATACAAAATTTCATCATTCAATTTTAACTATCTTGAAAATTTTAAGTATCCACATTGCTTTGACCAATATTGCCTCTGTTATTACTTGGTATTGGATCGATACCCACATTTGTAGTATCGTCCAAAACTAATGTAAAGTATCCAAACAACAGAAGAATAAGTGTTTATTACATTTGAACAGAAGTGTAGATCGAACCATGTTACAACAGAAAGCAACCAAATATTGAAATGTCAATTAATAATAGTTTTGAGAATGTAATACAACAGGAAATTATGCAATATCTTACCACAAACATTAACAGCCAAATAAGGAGCCATTGTGACACATTTTTAATGGTTCTATTATCATTTACATATGGAATCATTTATCGTGTTATATATCCTTATGAACCCTTCCCTTGGAAAACTGGAGAAAGCTATTGTTTTAATCCCCGTTTTTGATGCCAAAACTCCACAAACTTTAATGGCAAGCTTTCATGTGTTAAAAGACACCTCTTACATTTTGGTGCAAATTTGGATAGAGTGAAAGTTGTCATTCTCTGTGGTCCACAAGTTTGACTTCTTACAAATACATTTGAATAAAATAATGTATTCTCAGAAGTATAAAACAATTGTTTTATTGCCTGTATTATAGTAATGAATATTATGATTTTGTTATTGATGTGGTTGATCAATTATGTTGTTTATATTGCCCTGAGAGGTAATTGACTGTTAGCAGGACAGAGGTCCCCGTCGTGTTTGTCACAATTAACATAATTGGTTGTCATATTCTGCCTTGTTCTTGTCAGAGTGCAAGCTGCCAGTTGGAGGAAATGGTCCTTTGCCGCAATGTTGTTAGAAACAAACTGCTATGATGTAGTGGTAGATGTGACCACAAGGTGCGGCGAGAGGAGACAGCGTGCAGGCAAGAATTATATTTAATTGTAGCAAATGCAAATAAAGTGCAAAGGGGAAGTGCATAGGAAGCATAAGCCTAAGGACAAGCAAGGCATGACAAATCCATATACAAAATATACAGGAAAATGATTCAGTCCCGACTGAACAGCGAGGCTTGCATATAAACCCTTCTGATTAGTCAGCAAAATAAGGTGCGTCCTGATCACTAAACAGGAAGGTGTCATCAAATCAGTGCTCACAGCAAGAACTGGCAACAAAAGGAGGGAAGGAGCGCTGAAACCCAAATAAACACTAAACAGAGGAAAAACAATATACAGGTCATGACAAACTTATTGCTGCTCTTTTGTCAACCTTGGAAAATGTCTGCAATCTACATGCAGGGTTCCCCCCTGATTGTCAAAATATCTGTGGCGGTTGGGCCGTGGCTAGGGGTGTGTTGAACATGACGTCATCATATAATTTGCATAATCTGCTATGATATATATATTTTCTTTAAAAATTATACATTTAAAAACTCATATTTTTAATTAGTATTAACATACACTACCGTTCAATAGTTTGGGGTCACATTGAAATGTCCTTATTTTTGAAGGAAAAGCACTGTACTTTTCAATGAAGATAACTTTAAACTAGTCTTAACGTTAAAGAAATACACTCTATACATTGCTAATGTGGTAAATGACTATTCTAGCTGCAAATGTCTCGTTTTTGGTGCAATATCTACATAGGTGTATAGAGGCCCATTTCCAGCAACTATCACTCCAGTGTTCTAATGGTACAATGTGTTTGCTCATTGGCTCAGAAGGCTAATTGATGATTAGAAAACCCTTGTGCAATCATGTTCACACATCTGAAAACAGTTTAGCTCGTTACAGAAGCTACAAAACTGACCTTCCTTTGAGCAGATTGAGTTTCTGGAGCATCACATTTGTGGGGTCAATTAAATGCTCAAAATGGCCAGAAAAAGAGAACTTCCATCTGAAACTCGACAGTCTATTATTGTTCTTAGAAATGAAGACTATTCCACAAAATTGTTTGGGTGACCCCAAACTTTTGATCGGTAGTGTATATTTTTCTTATCATATCATTTTGCTATATTTTTCAATTGTTGCTGCTTATTATTATACAACATTTTCAAATTTCTAGAGACTTCTCTGATCCTTTTAGTGACTTTTTCTTTATTAAAAATGACTAGCTACAAATCTAGCATCTTTTTACGGTGTTATTGGAGACTGTACTTGTGTTTAGAGACTCTTTACTAATGTCGCTCCATGTCCCCTACGAGCAGCGATAGGTGCAGCGAGCCTTTCTCTCCCTAAAAGCCGCCACCGTCCTCTTAATATCTGGTGGTAATGTTTGTGTGTTATGAATGGTTATTGTGACCAAAATTATTACAGTTATTATTACCGCGGCATTTTTAAATGTGTTCAAAAAGTACTTATACTGAAATCTTTAAACTAAGTTTTATTTACAAAACAAATAAAATATTCAAAATAATAAACTTTGTACAAACCCCGTTTCCATATGAGTTGGGAAATTGTGTTACATGTAAATATAAACGGAATACAATGATTTGCAAATAATTTTCAACCCATATTCAGTTGAATATGCTACAAAGACAACATATTTGATGTTCAAACTGATAAACTTTTTTTTTTTGCAAATAATCATTAACTTTAGAACTTGATGCCAGCAACACGTGACAAAGAAGTTGGGAAAGGTGGCAATAAATACTGATAAAGTTGAGGAATGCTCATCAAACACTTATTTGGAACATCCCACAGGTGAACAGGCAAATTGGGAACAGGTGTATACCATGATTGGGTATAAAAGTAGATTCCATGAAATGCTCAGTCATTCACAAACAAGGATGGGGCGAGGGTCACCACTTTGTCAACAAATGTGTGAGCAAATCGTTGAACAGTTTAAGAAAAACCTTTCTCAACCAGCTATTGTAAGGAATTTAGGGATTTCACCATCTACGGTCCGTAATATCATCAAAGGGTTCAGAGAATCTGGAGAAATCACTGCACGTAAGCAGCTAAGCCTGTGACCTTCGATCCCTCAGGCTGTACTGCATCAACAAGCGACATCAGTGTGTAAAGGTTATCACCACATGGGCTCAGGAACACTTCAGAAACCCACTGTCAGTAACTACAGTTGGTCGCTACATCTGTAAGTGCAAGTTAAAACTCTCCTATGCAAGGCGAAAACCGTTTATCAACAACACCCAGAAACGCCGTCGGCTTCGCTGGGCCTGAGCTCATCTAAGATGGACTGATACAAAGTGGAAAAGTGTTCTGTGGTCTGACGAGTCCACATTTCAAATTGTTTTTGGAAGCTGTGGACGTCGTGTCCTCCGGACCAAAGAGGAAAAGAACCATCCGGATTGTTATAGGCGCAAAGTTGAAAAGCCAGCATCTGTGATGGTATGGGGGTGTATTAGTGCCCAAGACATGGGTAACTTACACATCTGTTAATGGCGCCATTAATGCTGAAAGGTACATACAGGTTTTGGAGCAACATATGTTGCCATCCAAGCAACGTTATCATGGACGTCCCTGCTTATTTCAGCAAGACAATGCCAAGCCACGTGTTACATCAACGTGGCTTCATAGTAAAAGAGTGCGGGTACTAGACTGGCCTGCCTGTAGTCCAGACCTGTCTCCCATTGAAAATGTGTGCCGCATTATGAAGCCTAAAATACCACAACGGAGACCCCCAGACTGTTGAACAACTTAAGCTGTACATCAAGCAAGAATGGGAAAGAATTCCACCTGAGAAGCTTAAAAAATGTGTCTCCTAAGTTCCGAAACGTTTACTTAGTGTTGTTAAAAGGAAAGGCCATGTAACACAGTGGTCAACATGCCCTTTCCCAACTACTTTGGCACGTGTTGCAGCCATGAAATTCTAAGTTAATTATTATTTGCAAAAAAAAATAAAGTTTATGAGTTTGAACATCAAATATCTTGTCTTTGTAGTGCATTCAATTGAATATGGGCTGAAAAGGATTTGTAAATCATGGTATTCCGTTTATATTTACATCTAAAACAATTTCCCAACTCATATGGAAACGGGGTTTGTACATGTAAATAATTGTCCTGAGAGGCAGTATAGGATCATTGCAGCTCGTGGTGCTGCAACATTTGATGAGTGTAACGATTGCTTGGTTAAATGTTTCGAGGCTGCTGTGTTTTGTGAGGGCAAGAAATAAGTCAATTAGCGACAAGCCGCAGCTGGTCGATCAGTCCACAACATTAGCAAGCCTCTCTCTTGTGGCGAAGGTCTGTGTACTGAAACGCTACATTTGTCTCGAGCGTTTAAGGCGACACAGAGCGGGTCACGTTGCACCGCCGCAGAGAAAAAGCATCCAGTGGTAGCGCAGACTCTGCACACTGCGGGAAATATGAGAAGCTACTTAATAAACCATCACCCAGAAAAATATATTTGAAGCCAGCAAAGCTAAGCATCAATTTTTGAGGTCTTTACATTCATAAAAGTTAAATTGTAAGATATTTGCTTGAAACAGTGTATGTTTCCGCACAATTCTTTGCACTTAAAAAACAGTGCAAAAAATAGAACATTTGAGCATTATGTTTACAGTAAGTGCGTTTATCCTAAACATTCCTGCCACTACCTTTTACTCACTATCGTACTGGGAGATTTTGATATTGTTGCATCCCAATATATAAATTATATGAATTTGGCATTCTTGCTCGGTCCCGCAAATTTGATAGCAACAAGCGAACAAAAGCGTCTTCAACTCAGTAGCATTACCGCTATAGGCTAATGTCCCTCCACAGTGCAAAGCCAATTCTAAGTCAGCAATCCTCACCTCTCTTTTGAAACGTTTCCTATTTCATAAAGAAATGCCCACAAAAAGCTAAGGGTCTTTTAATTATTTATTTTGGGACTCCAAATTAATATTAGAGAAGAGAATAATATGATTGTGGTGCTATCAGAAGAAAGAAAAGGGCAACAGAGAGACAGACAACAAACATTCAAGTCTTATCCTATGAGAGAGGAGGGAGGGTAGGTGGATGGTAGTGTAAGGTGTCGGGAAGACAGGAAGTAAAGTATGAGCTAATACAGAATTCAACCCAGACTTATAGAAGGTGGGAGTTTGGGCTCCAAGAATGTATCAAGGTCATAAACATGTTTGTTATCTTTGGACGAAACCCAGGCACAAGCAGCTAAGAAAGAAGAACACTACACCAACATTTAGACGGAAATTGTAGTTTAGACACATTTCAGTGTTGAATGTTAAAACAATCTAATCTAATCCCAGGTACTGGGAATCGGTACCGTATCGATTCAAATTTGAAAAGGTACCCATCCCTAAATGTAAGGTAACATTTTTATGACACATGGTAGTAATACATGTGATTTTTGCAGTCTTTTTTACATTGTTACTTTTCTCAACACACCTTTTGTGCCAAGAAAGCGTCAACAAAAAAGTCAAACATGGACAAATTAAATGCTTTAATGGTGGTCGTACAGGAACTCTATTGAGGTATGATGAAGTCTTATGTAATGCATTTTGCCGGTTTCTGTTTCGAGTTCAGTTCCTCAAACATGAATTGTTCATGGTATATTGCTGCTGCAGCATCGGTTACATGTAAACGTGCATTGTGTACCTATATATATATATATATATATATATATATATATATATATATATATATATATACATATACATATATATATATATACATATATATATATATATATATATATATATACATATATACATATATACATATATACATATATATATACATATATACATATATATATATATATATATATATATATATATATATATATATATATATATATATATATATATATATATATATATATATACACACACTACCGTTCAAAAGTTTGGGGTCACCCAAACAATTTTGTGGAATAGCCTTCATTTCTAAGAACAAGAATAGACTGTCGAGTTTCAGATAGCAGTTCTCTTTTTCTGGCCATTTTGAGCGTTTGATTGACCCCACAAATGTGATGCTCCAGAAACTCAATCTGCTCAAAGGAAGGTCAGTTTTGTAGCTTCTGTAACGAGCTAAACTGTTTTCAGATGTGTGAACATGATTGCACAAGGGTTTTCTAATCATCAATTAGCCTTCTGAGCCAATGAGCAAACACATTGTACCATTAGAACACTGGAGTGATAGTTGCTGGAAATGGGCCTCTATACACCTATGTAGATATTGCACCAAAAACCAGACATTTGCAGCTAGAATACTCATTTACCACATTAGCAATGTATAGAGTGTATTTCTTTAAAGTTAAGACTAGTTTAAAGTTATCTTCATTGAAAAGTACAGTGCTTTTCCTTAAAAAATAAGGACATTTCAATGTGACCCCAAACTTTTGAACGGTAGTGTGTGTGTATATATATATATATATATATATATATATATATATATATATATATATATATATATATATATATATATATATATATATATATATATAAAGATCCCTGAGCTGCGGCGACATGGATTGTTAAAACTGACTGTTGTAATGGGTCCTTTCACTTTAATGAGTATCGTTTACTTGTGACGGGTAGCTAACGAGCTGAAAAAAAGTTGTGGTTGCCAACAGAGTTGACACAACAAACCCAACCCTGACAAAGATCTGTAAAAGCAATCGTGTCAAAACTGTGGATCAGGGGCCATTTGCACATACCTGTTAACCTTTCTGTTTTTGCAAGAAAGTCTTTTTTTTTTTTCCTTTCCTGGCATCTTCTCAGTCCTGATTTTCCAGGATTTTGCTGTCCACAAAAAGTACTGAAAAGAGTATTGCGCTACAACAGCAATTGGGTCCACTCTCCTCAAACCTCAGCGACTCAGGGGTGGACTCGTGAAAGGAGCGCGGTGAGTTCCTTTTTACGTAATTTAATCAAATCAACAATGCGATAGAGAAGACGTCGAAGAATGTATCGCTGATAAAAATTCAAACTTTGTGTAAATATCTTGACAAATAGGGGAAGTATTATTTTTACCTAAAGAAGAGCAGACAGCTAGTCACATATTCTCATGCGTTCTTGAAGTAATGATGTTAACCAACTTGAAAAATATCTCAACTCTAAGGTGCGCCATGGAGGAGCAAATAGTTGTTATTTTTATTATCGCAATATTACAAAGTTCCTCACTGGGATTCCTTATATTAGACCCGCCAACTGCTTCGTGAGTGTGTCAGACAAGATGGCATATTCATTAGTAATTTGGGATACAAGTGACATAGGTTGGACTCCCAATCTTGGCCATAATCTATTTCAAGGGTCGATATATATACACGTGCGTTAGAGATGCGCGGTTTGCGGACACAACCGCGGAGTCCGTGGATAATCCGCGGGTGGGGCGGATGCATGACGAAAAAAATAGATTTTAAATAGATTCGGGCGGGTGGCGGTTGAACCAATTCTCTCGAATGTCTGTTGATTTTCACCCAATTAACAATAATAAGGGCGTGCCGTGTTGGTACTGCCTTTATCACCCTCTACAACATGTACAGCCAGCGTGCTAGACCAGTCACATGTTGTGTGCGGCTTCTGCTTGCCCACGTGAGTTAAGTGACAGCAATGCATACCTGGTCCACAGCCATACAGGTTACACTGACGGTAGCCGTATAAAACAACTTTAACACTCTTAATATGTGCCACACTGTGAACCCACACCAAACAAGAATGACAAACACATTTCGGGAGAACATCCGCACCGTGAGACAACATAAACACAACAGAACAAATACCCAGAACACCTTGCAGTCCTAACTCTTCCTGGCTGAAATATACACCCCCGCTACCACCAAACCCCGCCCACCTCAACCGACGCACGGAGGGGGGGGGGGGTTGATGTGTGGGGGCGCAGTGTAGGGGGGCGGGGTTTGGTGGTAGCGGGGGTGTATATTTCAGCCAGGAAGAGTTAGGACTGCAAGGTGTTCTGGGTATTTGTTCTGTTGTGTTTATGTTGTCTCACGGTGCGGATGTTCTCCCGAAATGTTTGTCATTCTTGTTTGGTGTGGGTTCACAGTGTGGCACATATTAAGAGTGTTAAAGTTGTTTTATACGGCCACCGTCAGTGTAACCTGTATGGCTGTGGACCAGGTATGCCTTGCTGTCACTTACGTGTGCAAGCAGAAGCCGCACACAACATGTGACTGGACTGTCACGCTGTCTGTATATGTTGTAGAGGGTGATAAAGACAGTACCATCACAGCACGCCCTAATTAGTGCTATTAGGGTGCGACCCCATGTCTATATTATATATATATATAACGGGCGGGTGGCGAGCGGTTGTGGTTTTGATAAAATGTTAGTTCGGTTGGATGGCGGGTGGATGAATTGCCTATCCACGCATCTCTAGTGTGCGTGCGTTAGCTGTCGTCCGTATGGACCGAAGCTGTACTCAGTTGCTATAAGAAGTCTGAAGGTCAAGCCATAGTTTAAGCGCAAAAATTATGACTAAAGTAGTGAAGCTGATTTATTATTTGCACTAAAATTGTATTGACAGTTTTTTAAAGAAACATATCAATCAATCAATGTTTACTTATATAGCCCTAAATCACGAGTGTCTCTAAGGGCTGCACAAGCCACAACGACAGATTCCACATCAGGGCAAGAAATAACTCAACCTAATGGGATACAATGAGAAACCTTGTCATCCCTTGATATGTAGTATTATTATTATTATTATTTATACTTTTGTTCATATCATTTGACAAGGTGTATCCTGTTCAATTGTAAATAGGTTATATATAAATATAGAATACAATGAAATTCAAGAGTAAGATTACAAATTCTATGTTAATATTTAAGTGGGCCCCGGGCCTCCTCTGTAGGGGAAAGGTTGGGCCCTTAGGTCTAAAAGGTTAAGAACTACTGATCTGTTTTATTTGACTTTTTCATTGATTTAACTGCGGTTTGTGATGAAAATGAAAAGTCAAATATTTTCATCCATTTCCTATATTCTAAAATGCAAATATTGACAATTATGCATCTGCGGTCCATAGCTTGTTTTTCATTGGCCAATGTCGAACTAAAATTAACACAAAGATTGGAAGAAAAGGCATAATGTGAACATTCTGAATTGTTTATACTAATGATAATAGTAAGACGAGTATATGTATTTTAGTAGGTATCCATTTTTTAAGCATTTCTACAAAATAAAGAATTCCAGTTGGTTCATGGCTGACAGCTTGACACCATGGATTTTGGTGATTAACTGACACAGGAGGTTCTGTGGTTGAATTGCAACTTGTGTGGCATTTGCATCTCCTCTTCATATATGCTTGGGTGGACTTCCTCCTATAGATTCCCACAAAAATGCTCCATTGGTGACTCTAAATTGTCATTTAGTGTGAATGTGAGTGGGAAGGTTGTTTGTCAAGCCAGCTGGGATAAGCTCCAGCCCAGCTGAAACCTTTCAGGCAAAGGTAGAAGGTGTCAAGAAGCTTCCACTGTTCTAAGCAGTAAATGTTTGCTTCCTGTCCCCTAGGCCATTGTGACGTGTCCATGGCGGAGAGCACCATCTCTCCAGAGGAGATTGAGATGGAGATGACTCGTATCCAACGTTTGAGGGAGGTCTTAGTGCGCCGGGAGTCTGAGCTGCGCTTCATGTAAGTCACACAAACTTTGGCTTTTTGGAATTTATAAAACAGACAGGGGATCGTGGTGAAGATTTGGTCAAGGAAAGATGGCTGACGATGCTGTAATGAATTTACTGCATCCTCGTCAAGGATTATAGATTTATGATCTGTCCACCTGTTTCCTTTATGACAGCTGCACTGCCTCATCGTTGCACCCACTCACCATTTCCTACCTTGTAAACAAATCACATGCATTTACCAAATGTGTGTGTGTAATTTTTGTATATATATATATATATATATATATATATATATATATGAATGAATGAATGATCTTTATTGTCATTGGGCATGTATAGGTACAGGTCCAACGAAATTTAGATTGCTTCCCTGAGGTGCTTTGCATTTTTTTTTAAAAAAAAGAAGAAACCACACAATATACAAAAACAACACAATATGCAATATACAATGTGGCCTAAGACCACTCTAAGAGGCAATGTAAAAGAAAACGAGACAGTAAAAAGTATAAAGTGACTAGAGAGGAGTAATGCTGAATCCCAGTGTGCTAAGGGGGTGGGAGTCAGCATTTCCTACCTCCTATGCTGTGCAGGCTTTTTATTGTGGATTAATTGTGTGAATAAATATGATAAATATTGTCCAGTTGGCATGTAATCGCTGATTGCACAGTCCCGGATCGTGATTGACCGGTGGCTTCCTCATGTTGCACGTGAGGTAGTTTTTTTTTTTTTTACAATTTAGCTGCGTTTAGTGCAGTTATGGCCCGGGGGTAGAAACTGTTCCTGAGTCTATTTGTGCGGGTTCCCATGGTTCTGAAACGTCTGCCGGAAGGCAGCCGATCGAAGTGGCTGTTGCCGGGGTGGGACGGGTCCTTGAGTATGTTGGCTGCCTTCTTCAGGCAGCGGGAGTTATACAGTTCTTCCAGGAAGGGGAGGGGGCACCCGATAATTTTTTGGGCCGAGTTGACGACCCTCTGGAGAGCTTTCCTCTCTGCTGCTGTGCAGCTGCAGAACCATACGCAGATGCAGTATGTGAGGATGCTCTCCACAGAACAGCGGTAGAAGGACACCAGCAGATCCTGTCTCAGGTGGAGATTCCTGAGTACTCTCAAGAAGTAGAGCCTCTGCTGTGCCCTCTTGACGATAGCCGTGGTGTTGGTCCTCCAGGACAGGTCCTCATCCAGGTGAACTCCCAGGAAGCGTAGGGATGAGACTCTTTCCACACAGCCCCCGTCGATGTACAGGGGCTGTATGGTAGTTTTTCTCCTCCTGCTGTCCAAGATCACTTCCTGGGTCTTGAGCTGGTTCAGCTTCAGGTTGTTCACCCTGCTCAACACTGCCAGCTGCTCCACCTCGTCCCGGTATGCCGTCTCGTCGACCCCAGAGATGCAGCCCACCACCGTTGTGTCATCGGCAAACTTTATGATGTGGTTGCCGGGGTGGGTGGCTGTGAAGTCGTGGGTGTAGAGTGAGTAGAGCAGGGGGCTCAGCACGCAGCCCTGAGGTGAGCCGGTGCTGAGGCTGAGGGCTGTGGAGGTGTGGGTACTCATCCTCACCCTCTGATGGCGGTCAGTCAGGAAGTCTTTAATCCAGAGACAGGTGGGGTTGGATATTCCGAGGTCTGCTAGCTTGGTCACCAGTCTGTCAGGTAAGATGGTATTAAATGCAGAGCTGAAGTCTACAAAGAGCAGCCGTACATAGCTCCCCCCCCCCCTCCATGTGGGACATGGCGGAGTGGAGAGCCGTAGCGATGGCGTCCTCCGTAGACCTGTTGGCTCGGTAGGCAAACTGATGGGGGTCCAATGCGGGCGGTAGGGATGAGAGGATGTGGGTCCGGACCAGTTTCTCGAAACACTTCATTGTGATGGAAGGGAGTGCCACTGGCCGGTAGTCGTTCAGACAGCTGACAGTGTTTTTCTTTTTGGGGACCGGGATGATGGTGGAGGTTTTCAGGCAGGATGGGACGGTGGCCTGGGACAGGGACCGGTTGAAGATGTCGGTGAGGACACCAGCCAGCTGATCAGCGCAGTCTCTCAGCACCCGTCCGGAGACGCCGTCCGGTCCCGCAGCCTTCCTCAGGTTCACGGCTTTCAGTGTGCGTCTGACCTCGTGCTCCGTCACTGAAAGGGTGAGGCTGCTGTGGTCTGCCGAGTGAGGTGTGACTGCTGATTGAGGTGTGGCTGTTGCTACTGAGTGAAGTGTGACTGCTTCCGATGGTGTTACCTCAAAGCGGGCGTAGAAGGAGTTCAGCTCCTCTGCCAGCCGGGGGTCTCCCCTGCCGGCCGGGAGGTTGCTGGGCCTGTAGTTGGTCATGTGCTGGACCCCCTGCCATGCCCTCCTGGAGTCGTTGCTTTGGAAGCAGTCCTCAATCTTCGTTTTGTAGTCCTCCTTAGCCTCCCTGATACCACGCTTCAGGCTGGCTCTGGCAGTGCTGTAGATGCATTTTCGAAAGTCCACGCGTCCTTGGGACACGGATTTTTATTCTATTTTATTTTTTTACCGACCCTGCCTTCTCCGCGTTTTTATTGGGTGTCTTCAAAGTAAGTAACTTTCCGGTACAATTTCTTAAATTGTGATTCGCCGAAATGTTTATCAACCACAAATACAGCCTCAGTTTGCACTCGGACAACTTTACCGCGAGGGGCTGTCAAAAGAAAGACTTCATGGTAAACACTAAGGTTAAACTTCATCCTGTGCCATGTCTCCAGTAAATGAGTTGTTTTAGTCTTTGTGAGTCCATAGAAACTTCACTTTTATCTCCCGCTGTATCGACATCGTTCGAGGATGGAGACAGGCTAGCTGTTAGCTTCAAGCTAACCAGCACCCGACCAGACTCCTCCACCCCAAAAACATACTTTGCAGGTCAACAAACTTACAGGTGAAATTTAATTTAGAAAAACGTGCAATGTTAACTAATAAAACAAAGCTGTTTTTTTTTCTTTAAAAATATCATTGCTCAAAACATAATATTCAATCAAAATCAACATTTTTATGAATTGTTGACCTATCCAAGGCTCTGATTACTTCACATTAAATATTCCACTTTGAAAAATATTTTTTGTGGAAGATTTTGCATATTTTGTGTGTTTGTCATTAAAAAAAAAAGGGCAGAAAACAAACAAACAAAAAAACAACATAAAAAAAACAAAAAACTTAGAATTGACGGATAGATCTGAAGTTGATGTAGACTCTACAGATTTAAGTGTTAAATAATGTATGTATGCCCTGGCACACGATTGTCATCATTTCATGACAGAAGCAAAAAAGTGTTTACACTTTTATACTGAAATAAATACACCTACAACTTATTAAATAAAAATCTAGAAAAAACTACCGGCAGCGGTAAAGTTTAGATCCATGAAGGAACGAAGAAAGTGAATGAATGTTTACAACTGAATCAATTTACTTATGCATAAAAAATTGTTTTCTTTTGTATTATTTTTTTAATGAAGTAACGTTTATGACAACCTTTTTCCAAAACACATTATAGAATGTGAGATATAACAGGATAATGCATACATTTATCATTTGTTTTGAAAACGGTTACAAAAAAGTGGGACCCAAAAAATTTACTATGGGACCCCATTTTTATGACTTGATGGGGTCCCTGGGACGCCTTTTTGAAAATTCCTAGCGCCAACACTGATATATACACACAATAGTCATTTATACCTATCTGTTTATATACAACAGCACTATTGCCTCACAAGTCTCTCTATACCAATGCTTCTCAAATATTTTCTGTTACACCCCCCTTGGAAGAAGAAGATATTTTGCGCCCCGTCACTCTCCACCGTCAAATTGTTATAACAATACCTTAACATTGTAAGCTTATTAACATTAAAGGAAACAGCACACCAGTCTTTCCTCTTCTCCTACCTTGTTTACAGTGAAGCCAAATGCTACAAAAAATTTTTCGGGATATTGCATTTTTGCATATTTTCGCATTATTCATTATTATAAGTGTATTTTGTTGCAGTGTATTGTAGGGTAGCTTGGATTTGCAATTCTTATTAATTCCAATTTCAAATCCATTCCTAATTATTAAGAATCGATTAAAAAAAATTTTTTTTTTAAATAATTAATTTTTTAGAACAAATTTTTTTGAAAATAGTTTTTTAGGCCATCTACGTGCTTACTTGCTGTGTGTATAAGTCATACAGCAGCAGACAAGAGAAGCTTTTGTAACCTACAACCTGTTTTTAAGGTTTTATTACAAACCCTGTTTCCATATGAGTTGGGAAATTGTGTTAGGTGTAAATATAAACGGAATACAATGATTTGCAAATCATTTTCAACCCATATTCAGTTGAATATGCTACAAAGACAACATATTTGATGTTCAAACAGATAACATTTTTTTTGTGCAAATAATCATTAACTTTAGAATTTGATGCCAGCAACACGTGACAAAGAAGTTGGGAAAGGGCATGTTCACCACTGTGTTACATGGCCTTTCCTTTTAACAACACTCAGTAAACATTTGGGAACTGAGGAGACACATTTTGGAATTCTTTCCCATTCTTGCTTGATGTACAGCTTAAGTTGTTCAACAGTCCGGGGGTCTCCATTGTGGTATTATAGGCTTCATATTGCGCCACACATTTTCAATGGGAGACAGGTCTGGACTACAGGCAGGCCAGTCTAGTACCAGCACTCTTTTACTATGAAGCCATGTTGATGTAACACGTGCCTTGGCATTGTCTTGCTGAAATAAACAGGGGCGTTCATGGTAACGTTGCTTGGATGGCAACATATGTTGCTCCAAAACCTGTATGTACCTTTCAGCATTAATGGCGCCTTCACAGATGTGTAAGTTACCCATGTCTTGGGCACTAATACACCCCCATACCATCACAGATGCTGGCTTTTCAACTTTGCGCCTATAACAATCCGGATGGTTCTTTTCCTCTTTGGTCTGGAGGACACGACGTCCACAGTTTCCAAAAACAATTTGAAATGTGGACTCGTCAGACCACAGAACACTTTTCCACTTTGTATCAGTCCATCTTAGATGAGCTCAGGCCCAGCGAAGCCGACGGTGTTTCTGGGTGTTGTTGATAAACGGTTTTCGCCTTGCATAGGAGAGTTTTAACTTGCACTTACAGATGTAGCGACCAACTGTAGTTACTGACAGTGGGTTTCTGAAGTGTTCCTGAGCCCATGTGGTGATATCCTTTACACGCTGATGTCGCTTGTTGATGCAGTACAGCCTGAGGGATCGAAGGTCACGGGCTTAGCTGCTTACGTGCAGTGATTTATCCAGATTATTTGAACCCTTTGATGATATTACGGACAGTAGATAGTGAAATCCCTAAATTCCTTGCAATAGCTGGTTGAGAAAGGTTTTTCTTAAACTGTTCAACAATTTGCTCACACATTTGTTGACAAAGTGGTGACCCTCGCCCCATCCTTGTTTGTGTGACTGAGCGTTTCATGGAATCTACTTTTATACCCAATCATGGCACCCACCTGTTCCCAATTTGCCTGTTCACCTGTGGGATGTTCCAAATAAGTGTTTGATGAGCATTCCTCAACTTTATCAGTATTTATTGCCACCTTTCCCAACTTCTTTGTCACGTGTTGCTGGCATCAAATTCTGAAGTTAATAATTATTTGCAAAAAAAAAAAATGTTTATCAGTTTGAACATCAAATATGTTGTCTTTGTAGCATATTCAACTGAATATGGGTTGAAAATGATTTGCAAATCATTGTATTCCATTTATAATTACATCTAACACAATTTCCCAACTCATATGGAAACGGGGTTTGTATAATTAAAATTTGCCATATACCCAATACTGTATATATTGTTGAAATCGGTTTGAATGGAGAATAGTGTTGAATCGACAATTCTGAATGGTATAGTAACCCTAGAAATCCTAATCAATCGTAAGTTGTTTCTAAGATTCCCATCCTTAGCATATTGTAGTACTTTAATTTTTATGCATAAAATATCTATTTTCTAGCTTATTTTGTATTCTTGGAATGCAGGCTAAATGATCATATTTGACAAAAACAGTCATTATTTCGATATGAAATTTTTTGTTTTTTGGTTGAAATTAATACATGTCCACCATATTTATGAAATAGCATCAAGGGTGAGCAGCTCACTTTAATTGAAAGAGCTCTAAAGTAGCCAATATGCCGCCGCCATGCTGTTTATCGCTACTCTCAGCCTGTGTGTGACTCCATATGCCAGATGGTGGTCAGAGGGCAGAAGCTTCTGGAATTCACTGATAGCGCTGAGACACTTTCACACAAGGCAGTTGTGAGAGGGAGGGAGGTTAAGAAGTGAGCACCGGGGATAAATGCCGCAGGAGGAGGGAGACTGACTGGATGAGTCATCAGGCTGATCCATCGCTGGATGAATTCACGTCGCATGTTCTCCATCTGCCACAGACATTATGACGTCTTCATGACAAACCTCACCTGCCGTGTCAGCTTGACAACACTGAGAACTGTGGTTAGCTAATAATAGTCTATCAGAAGCAGTGTTGGGTTAGTTACTGAAAACCAGTAACTAGTTAGTTACTAGTTACTTTTGAAATAAAGTAACTCAGTTACTAACTCAGTTACTTACACCAAAAAGTAATGCATTACTGTGAAAAGTAACTATTTAGTTTCTTTTTTTTTTAAAGCTCCCATTAATGCCCTTTTAGCCTTCATTTCAGTACGGTTATCGCACTGGAGAATAATTAGGCTGACCATACGTCCTCTTTTCCCCGGACATGTCCTCTTTTGCGGGGGTGTCCGGGCTGTCTGGGCGGGGTTTCTTAAATGCCTCAAATGTCCGGCATTTTGAATTAGGGTTGCGTGTATTTTCAATGTACGTCCAGGGTTAAGTTAAGAAGGGGTTAAAAAAAAACTAAAGGTGCGCGCACGTAGCAACATTCGTGAGGGAGGGGCAGAGACACAGAACGAGAGAGCTAGTGAGTGGAGAGAGACATGAAAACAAGAAATGCCGAAACGTAAATGCAACTTCACGGATGATTTGCGGGAAAAGTATTCGTGTTTTCGTCCTGACCGTGACACATGGGAAGCAGAATGCACTGTGTGCAAAGCAGGAACGTATATATCTGTGGCAAATAAAGGGGCCAAAGATCTACAAGCCCATATCGACACCACAAAGCACAAAACAGCTGTGCAGGGCGAGAGCTCGTCTGCTGTTTTTTGTTTAAATTTAATTAACTTGTTTTGAGGCATTATTTATGTTTAGATTATATACAATCAGAATCAGATTCAGAATAGTTTTATTGCCATTGTTTGAGAACGGGTTCACAAACTAGGAATTTTTCTTGGTGCAATCGTGCAACATAAAACACAATACAAGAGGTTATTTTGAATATTTCTACCTCTGCACTTTTTTTCCCCAAAACTGTGAATGTTACAGAATATAAGTGTGACTTATTTTGTTATACTGTGTCAACCAGTGTTGGCGTTAACGCACTTTTTGTGTTTTTAAAAAAAAAAATGTTACCATTTGTGGCCCACAGCCAATGTTTTAAAGGCCCACAGCACATTCAAAAAATACTATTAAAATAAACAAAAACATAACAAAAACTAAAACATTTTAAAATGAGGAATAGATCTGAAGTTGATGTAGACTCCAGAGATTTATGCGTTAAATATAAAATGTATGTATGCCCTGGCACACCATTATCATCATTTCATGACCCAAGCAAAACACTTTTTACAGTTTTATACTGAAATAAATACACCTACAACTTATTAAATAAAAACATAGAAAAAACTACCAGCAGCGGTAATGTTTTGATCCATGAAGGAAAGAAGAAAGTGAATGAATGTTTATAACTGAATACATTTACTTATGTATACACATTTGTTTTCTTTTGTATTATCTTTTTTTAATGAATGAAGTAACGTTTATGACAACCTTTTTCCAAAACACAATATAGATATGACAGGATAATGCATACATTTGTCATTTGTTTTCAAAACGCTTACAAAAAAGTGGGACCCCAAAAATTTACTGTGGGACCCCATTTTTATGACTTGATGGGGTCCCTGGGACCCCATTTTGAAAATTCCTAGCGCCAACTCCGCTATCAACAGAGGGGAAAAAATGCTTTCTTTAAATAAATATATTATTTATAAAGCAAGTTCGAGTATCATTGGCAAATGTTCACCCAGTCCCGGCCTTGGCACGCATATATGTGTCCTCTTTTTGGGATTTCAGAATATGGTCAGCCTAGAATAATACAATCTGTTGATCAACTTGACATGCATTTGCATCACTGAACTCTGCTAAGCAATGTGGTCTACATACAACACACAAAGACAAAGATATGTTTCAAAGGGCCAATTGATTTCAGGCCAGAACAAATTGACAAAACTATTTTAAATAGCTGCAACATAAGTAACAAACAGCATAATAACAACAAAGCTGTAAACTTGGCTTCACCGAAGGAAGGCACACGTGACATACACAAAGCCTAACCAGGCAGATTTGAATTGTTGTTTTGGGCAGTAGACGGGATCTTTGATACAAAACACAACTTACATTTAACTAAAATGTTCTTTTCTTTGTGCTCGACAAAAGAAAAGAAGTGAGAATATCCCATACTTGCCAACCCTTCTGAATTTCAGTGCCTCTCCCCGGGACAACCATTCTCCCGAATTTCTCTCGATTTCCAGCCGGACTTAAGGCACGCCCCCTCCAGGTCCGTGCGGACCTGAGTGAGGACAGCCTGTCCTCACTCAGGTCTGTGCGGACCTGAGTCAGGACAGCCTGTCGTCACGTCCACTTGGCCAACCAAAAAGTAACCACAGAACACTAATACCGTATGTTCTGTGGTTACTTTTTGGTTGGCCAACGGTTTACGTTGTATTGCGCAGCCCCCCCCCCTCCCCTCCCTCCCGCCCCACACACAGAGCACGCCTCTTGTGACACAAGAGATTCAGAAGCACGACACTGCAGCGCTGCAATAAAACACACTCAGATCTTCGGTTTCTAGCCGATACTACATAAAAAATAACGTAAAATAACGCAGTAACGCATCATGTAGTAACGGTAACTGAGTTACTGAATATAAAAAATAACACGTTAGATTACTAGTTACCGCCGAAACTAACGCCGTTAGAGTAACACGTTACTTTGTAACACGTTAGTCCCAACACTGATCAGAAGTAGAGGAGGGAATCTTTGGACAACTCACAATTGGATTGCGATTACGATTCAGGAGCTACGATTTGTTTAAAAATCCATTATTGATGCATCTTTAATTTATGTATATTGATGCAGTTTTTCAGTTATTTTCGTTTTACTAAACACGCGTTTATCACTTGCAACTAGAGATGTCCCGATAACGGCTTTTTTGCCTAAATCCGATATTCCGATATTGTCCAACTCTTAATTACGGATTCCGATATCAACCGATACCGATGTATACAGTCGTGGAATTAACACATTATTATGCCTAATTTTGTTGTGATGCCCCGCTGGATGCATTAAACAATGTAACTTTACCATGAATTGATTAACGTGGACCCCGACTTAAACAAGTTGAAAAACTTATTCGGGTGTTACCATTTAGTGGTCAATTGTACGGAATATGTACTGTACTATCTACCAATACAAGTTTCAATCAATCAATCAGAAACAAGGTTTTCCAAAATAAGAGAACAACTTCAACTCCAGTTATGGAAAAAAGTGCCAACATGGCACTGCCATATGTATTATTATTATTATTATTTATTATGTATCACAAAATACATTTTTTTTTTTAACATGCCTCAAAACAGCAGCTTGGAATTTGGGACATGCTCTCCCTGAGATAATCCTAATACCCACTACAACTATGGGAAATACTATACTTTGACTTTCACAAAGTGCATTATTATTATTATTTTTTTAAACATGCCTCAAATAAACAGCTACAAAAACAATGAAGGCACACAGCTTCAGTCTAGAGTATACTAGAGCATACTTGCCAACCTTGAGACCTTTTCGGAAGATGGGGGGGGGGGGGGGGGGTTTGGTGGTAGCGGGGGGTATTGTAGTGATATTGTAGCGTCCCGGAAGAGTTAGTGCTGCAAGGGGTTCTGGGTATTTGTTCTGTTGTGTTTATGTTGTGTTACGGTGCGGATGTTCTCCCGAAATGTGTTTGTCATTCTTGTTTGGTGTGGGTTCACAGTGTGGCGCATATTTGTAACAGTGTTAAAGTTGTTTATACGGCCACCCTCAGTGTGACCTGTATGGCTGTTGATCAAGTCTGCCTTGCACTCACTTGTGTATGTGTAAAAGCCGCATATATTATGTGACTGGGCCGGCACGCTGTTTGTATGGAGGAAAAGCGGACGTGACGACAGGTTGTAGAGAACGCTAAAGGCATTGCCTTTAAGGCACGCCCTCAATAATGTTGTCCGGGTGGAAATCGGGAGAATGGTTGCCCCGGTAGATTTTCGGAAGGGACACTGAAATTCGGGAGTCTCCCGGGGAAAATCGGGAGGTTGAAACCGATACCGATAATTTCCGATATTACATTTTAAAGCATTTATCTCTACTTGCAACTTTAAAAAACAGTGCATTTGTAATGAGAGACCGTTAAACTAGTTGTCTCTTCTTTTTTCACATGTAATGTGATAAATGTTGCCACTCATGAAGAAGTAGAATGTGCTCTTAACCGTGATGATTGGGAATCTTGTCTTATAGGATGGACGACATCCAGCTGTGCAAAGACATCATGAGTTTGAAGCAGGAGCTGAGACAGATTGTTGCAGTGGCAGGTACGTCTCAACCAATGCATGCTAACCCTAAACTTTATTCAAAGCATCTCATCGTCTCTTACATAGCAAAGCAGGTGATATTTACGCCTTACACCAGAAAGTCACAAAGCTATAGTGTATTAATAGGACGCACGCACACACACACTGGGTGACGTGGCAGATGCGTGAGAGCGTCATACAGTATATGCGTCAAATGTACGCACATCGCGCCTCTGCATGCACTGTTGAGCTGAGAATGCAACAACACAAAGTACTTGTGCACATTCTCTTTGGCCACTTGATTAGGTACGCTTACACTCTCCACTATACGAAGATAATAATGCTCAGGTTTCATTGACACAAAACCTGCCAGTATGATGCTGCAAAGTACGAGTAGTATTAATAAAAGTACTCTATCAGCTTTAATACGTTTAGTGAATTAAACACGCTAAAACCAATCTAATGTAAGTCAGTGTCCTATATTATGAGCCACTGTATATTATTTGTAATCTAATAATATATTGTATTACTAATCAATATTTGTATTTCCATAATATGCTAAGGACCAATAAAAAAATTAGCTGTGGGCTGAAAATACTGGACACTCCTGACCTAGCATGAGGAACTGAAATGTCAGTGCAAAATGAGTTGGGTATCATTTTCAAGGACGGACGGACGGAAGGACGGACGGACGGACGGACACACACACACACACACACAGCTTTGCAACCCCACTAATGACAGAGACATTTTGCCAGGTTTGTTGTTATGGTTATGATTTATTTGTTACAAACATGCTTAACAAGTTACGTTAGGGAACATCACGTGGTTACATTTGCACAATTCAACATATCTGAAAAGGAATAGGAAGAATCAAAGCTTGAATTGAATCCTTCCCCTTCTCCTCGATTTTTTACTGATGAATAATTCTCACCATAACTTCTAATTTGAATGTTTAAATGAAGTTTACTCCCGGTGGGAAAGAAAGGAAGGTGTCAAAAAAAGGTAAAATCTAACTAAGTAATACAAAAAAGCACATACTGCTTTAAAAATGTGGACTTAATTGTACACTTCATAATTGCGCCCTAGATACACATAACTTAATGGTCAAAGTCAATAAAAAGGTTATGTATTACCCAATATTGTAGAATTTGTCCCATGCTACTATTATTTCCAAATAAGGAAAACAAAAGCATCAGTCGGAGCAAATAAAGTGGTTTCTTTGTGACTACTGTGTTGTGTTTTGCCCCTCTGGAATTGTGTTTGCCGCTGGTCAAATATACAGTAAATGTGCATATGACTCACTTAAGAAACACAAGCCTGCTGCATTTCCTGCTGTGCTGGCAGTAGGATTTATGCAATGACAGCATTAGCCTCCCTCACCTACGACTCACATTACTCTTCTTGTTCACGGCAGGAAAAGCTGATGTTTGCGCTCATTTTTCAAGCCAAGTTACCAGGGAGACGCTCTTAAGCTTTTATACTGAAAACCTCAGCAAGGCTTTGTTTCCTTTTTATTTTCTTGCACAATTGTCAACTGAACTATAGTATACTATTTTCTCCTTGGAAATATTTCATGCAGACTTAAATTGTAATTATGGCACGAGCATCGAGCAAAATCTTATTGTATCTTTAATTATTACCTCCACCAGGAAGTTATTGTTTGTTAGTTATAGTTAGCCACATAAATTTAAAAGGTCATGGGCATATTTTGATGAAATGTTCAGGAAATATGATAAAAACAATTGATTCAATTTTGGGGGTGATCCAGATTGTTTTTATAGAACAAAGTCAAACTCGCTTTCATCAAGGGCCACATTGCAGTTAGGACGGGCCTTGTATTAGTGAATATTTATGAATTTTACCATACATTTGTCTCATTAAATTTTTACACACAGGATATCCGCGATGTCTTAAAAAGTCTTCATGGGGAACTTCACTTTTTTGGGGGAATTTTGCCTATCGTTCACAATCATTATGAGAGACATGATGACAGATTGATTTTTGTTTGCACTCTAAATATTCAATAAATGCGATCAAAAGCCCGCTTTCAATGGGGCCGTTCAATTCTGCCTATAGAGCCCCTAAAAACATCTCCTTTAAGGTTTTGTATACATGATGCAAGTATATATGTAATGTAGTAACAGGCACATTTATAATATTTAAGTATTTGATCATCTTTAGCATACGCGGCGCATTCATTTAAAAAATGAATCACGACATTTGCTTTTTTTTCTTTCTTCATCACTGATTTCTGCCCACTGCAGACTTTGAGAGCCAACAAATATAATAAAACATAATTTACTGTGCAACATCAGCTTTCATTAGGATGCCGACTGCTAGGATGTTCATTTAGATGAAAAATGTCTCATAATCCTCACGAAGAAACAGTATAGTGGGGCGGGGGGGGCAACAAGCACTTTTCGTGTCGTCCTAGTCAGTTTCGGGTCCTAAATTGGCTGTCAAAGTGTCCCAACTTTTTGGATTACCTACTCAGACATCTCATGTGAGATGAGGGTAGATGCATGGTTTATGACCTTGAATAAACTTACAGGGACCAGGGAAGCGAGGAAATAGCAGACCACTTGATGACATAAACATAGGGACACACAGAAGTTACATCGCCGCTTTAAATAGTTTGACTGTGTTAGCGCTTATAATACCAATGTCACTCATACTTGGGTAATATTCAGATCATAAAATGTAAATGGAGTATTGTTGGCACTTTTTGAATGGTTATTTATTGTTTTTTATGGGCGGAAAAGTGGAGCTCCCATTAGCTCCGCTGTAAGCAAACTTTTATTTACGTTTGATATTTAGAATGCATTAAAAAAAATCCATCTGTCGTCATGACTTTTAAAATGATTGTGGATTGAATTGTGATAATAATGACTTATTTTATCTTTGTGGAAAATATTGGACACAATGTGTTGTCAAGCTTATGAGATGCAAGTGTAAGCCACTGTGACAAAATAAAATGAAAACATTTATTTTATTTTTTATAAATGGCTGTGATGATAATGTAAATGAGGGACTTCTAATCACTGCTATGTTGGAATTCTCATTAATTTTGATACTGTTGATATTATTCATTTTTGTTTGCCTACTTTTGGATTGTTTTGTGTCATGTTTGTGTGTCTTCTCAATAGCTCTGTTGATTGCTATTTTGAATGTTTTGGGTTTGGTTTTGGAATTGGAATTGTGTATTATTTTGTTGGACTGATTAATTTAGCAAAAAATTAATAAAAAAAGGATTGTGAACAATGGGCTAAATTCCAAAAAAGTGCAGTTCCCATTTAACAACAATTTGAATTTAAGGCCCTAAAATGTCTAAAATCCTCCTAAAACCTCATGAAAGGTCTTAAATATGTGCTAATGATTTATTAACATTACCTTTATTAAAAACATGCATAAACTTCAGTCTTGCTTTTAAATATTTAGATTTTTGAGGACGCTATAACGTAACATAACTAAAGTAGGCTTCCTGTGCTGCCTGGTGAAAACATATCGCGCCCCACCAGCTACTGTGTGCTGTGCGGGCACAGCGCTGTGTTGTTACAGCTCCGCATAGCAGCGGAGAAAACTAAACAAAAAAGCCCACTGGAAAACCGAATGACTTGCATAGCATAAGTAAGTGAAAGTTCAACAATTTGATTTATCCTTTGTTTCGATAGTTGTTGTTTTCTAACAATAGCTGTGGTTGTTCAATAGCTGCCTAATAATTGTTTTAATATGGCTTCCTTTGTCATATGACGTTCTGCAGAGAAAGACAAGAGCAAGAAAGACAAGCAGCAGGAAGAAGAAATGATCCTGAAGATCCATAAACTGGTGCAAAAGAGGGATTTCTTGGTGGATGATGCAGAGGTGGAAAGATTAAGGTAGACCGTTCAAGGAGTTCAATGAACGTTAATATTGATCATATATTACTAATATTTGTATTGATCAGGGAGCAAGAGGAGGACAAGGAGATGGCTGAGTTCCTCAGGCTAAAACTGATGCCACTGGAGAAGACGCTCAAGGTCAAACAAAGTGAGTTGCCATATTTTAACGGTGAAGAAAATACTTCTGAATGACAACATTTTCTGTGTTTTTTAACCAACAAGATCCTCCGAAGCCAAGAAGACAAATCCCGGAGCCACCACCCAACAAACCCTTCATCACTAAGTCAGGCGTGGCCATCATAAAGGATTGCTGCGGCGCCACCCAGTGTGCCATCATGTAACTGACGGACACCCTTTTAAGGCCACGCCCACATCCCGCGTCATCACTTCCTGTGAATCAGAGAACCTGTCATGCTCTGTGTTCCACTGTGAAGTGTCCATGTTTGCAAGGCAACTCTGTCCGGGTTCCCGCTTCAAAGCCTTCACAATATTTGAATTTGACATGAAAAGGATGTGTCGATCAATAATCCCATGTGTCATTTGGCTTCCGAAGATCTAGAATCACAAATTGGAACTACAAGCACTATTTTATTCCATGTTGGGTGTTCTCTGATGCACAGGGACCGGAAATGATTGTCATTATGGATGAACTTGTGGGCCAATAACTAAATATTGGCACTTTTTACTAGCATTTGGGCTAACATGCCCCTGAAAAACACAAACACTGCTTTAAAACGGGGCCACAAACTAGTTGGATGCTAATGATGATTCCTGAGCATATTAATGGATGAGGGTTGCAACAAAGTGTGGGTTCTATTTCTCAGGTGATGAACAGACACTAAAAGCTCAGAAATATGACCATTTATGATTATGTGTATTTGTCCCCAACAATACATACACGTACTTGTGGCAAACTACTGCCAGCCATGTCAGAAGTGTGTATCAACTGTTATTGTTGGGGCGGCGTAGCTCGGTTGGTAGAGTGGCCGTGCCAGCAACTTGAGGGTTCCAGGTTCGATCCCCGCTTCTGCCATCCTAGTCACGGCCGTTGTGTCCTTGGGCAAGACACTTTACCCACCAGCTCCCAGTGCCACCCACACTGGTTTAAATGTAACTTAGATAATGGGTTTCACTATGTAAAAGCGCTTTGAGTCACTAGAGAAAAGCGCTATATAAATATAATTCACTTCACTTATTAGTATAGCCCTTACTAACTGTGTTGTAGATTTTGTCCTATTTTATTCTATGATATAAACCTTGCACTACAGTCAAGTACTGTAAGGTTGTAGCAGTATTTCCATTTGTGATCTAGTTACCTAAAACGGTTTTATTCGTGCTTGTTGGTAATAATTATTTTGTGTTTAATTGCATAAAAAATACATTTTTTCTATATAAAATGCGAAAATGATGTAGTAACACGTCATCTTGATCCTGGGTTGCAATCACGTGACATTCCAGAGCCCGCGACACTTCCGGTTTCCAGGTGGAGCAGGGCTCGGGGCACGAGTTTAGAAACCCTAGCGCAGAGCAGGAATGACCACGCTCCCCGCAGCTCATTTGATTGGTCGCTGCAAAGTATCTTCACACATATGGTTTTCTACACCAAAATTCATCAATTTATTCCTCTACCACTTCTTCTCCAGATTTTGGCGCGCTCTACCTTCCACTTTTTACACCCAATTCAAACCGTTCCAATTTCAAACTGTTCAGCCTATTCGGGAATCGCAGGCTTTCCCTTGACAAATTCCCAGAATTCTGGGACATTTTTCCCATTTAAAATGAATTGGCCATTTTTTAAACTTATACTATTTCCAAATTTTTCTACCTATTCATACCATTCCACCTTCAACACATTCCACCATTCTGGAAATTCAAACTACCCATTTTCCAAGTTCAAACAAATTCCAGGATTTTCCAGAATTCCTGGTTTTCCAAAGCCCTATTTCCACCCTTTTTTTTGGCGACTACTCCTCCCACATTTTCAACCCACTTCAACCGTTCCACAGTCAAAACATTCCTCTTAATTAGGACAAAAAACAAAGGTTTTTTAACAGGAAAAATTCCAGGAATTCCGTAATACCATTTCTCAATTCAACATGTTACTACTTCAACATTTCTCGACCGATTTGAAAAATTCCAACACCAACCCATCCATCCATCCATCCATTTTCTACCGCTTATTCCCTTCGGGGTCGCGGGGGGCGCTGGAGCCTATCTCAGCTACAATCGGGCGGGAGGCGGGGTACACCCTGGACAAGTCGACACCAACCATTTCAACTCATTCAGAACATTCAAGTTTACCATTTTCAAAAAAAATGACACTCACAAATTGATATATTCAGAATGGCTTGTATTAAAAATATATTTGCAGTGATGCTCCTCTAATTGCTCATTTTATTTGTTTTGGTACATTTAAAAATAACGCTTATGCATCGGGAAACCGATTCAACATTTCTCGACCGATTTAAAAAAAATCAACACCAACCATTTCAACTCATTCAGAACATTCAAGTTTTTACCATTTTCAAAAAAATTCCCAAATGTCCCATTTGAAATCAATGGGACATTTTTCAAAGCTTTTGACCATTTTAAACAATTCCAACACCAATCAATTCAGCTCATTCAGGACATTCATGCTCCTAATGATTTTTTTTTTAAATCCCGCTTTTCCCATAATTTCCAGGAAGTTCCCATTGAAAGGAATGGGACATTTTTCCAAGTTGCACAATTCTGACATTTTTCAACCAATTAAAACCATTGCAATATTAACACATTCCACTCATCCTGGACATTCAAACTAACACTCTCCCAAGTTCCAAACCAAATTTCCTGGATATTCATACTCTTCAAACATTCAAACCATTCCAACATTCAAACTATTACATTCTGTCAGCATTTCAGTTCAACTTCAGCATTGGAGCATTCACACGCAATTCCTTCAGGAATTGCCTCATCTAGTTAATAGACCCTGAGATCGGTAGGTTGTGAGTTCAAACCCCGGCCGAGTCATACCAAAGACTATAACATGGGACCCATTACCTCCCTGCTTGGCACTCAGCATCAAGGGTTGGAATTGGGGGTTAAATCACCAAAATTATCCCTGAGCGCAGCCACCGCTGCTGCTCACTGCTCCCCTCGCCTCCCAGGGGGTGAAACAAGGGGATGGGTCCAATGCAGAGGGTAATTTCACTACACCTAGTGTGTGTGTGACTATCAGTGGTACTTTAACTTAAGTTTTGGATAAGTTCTAAGCTTCCTCCAAGTTAGCTGGGAGGATGTTTCAAACTATTTCAACCATTTGTGCACCTCATCTTCAGAGGTAATTCTTAATTTAATTTGGGCCCTAAATTTACCCTCTCCTCATAGGTGCATACCAAGTGTTCATAGCCCTCAGGTAGCAGTTTCTGAATGAATGAAATCTTAGTGAATGTCTTACGTTAGATGACCTATATTGTTGAAGCACCGTCTAGCAACACATCAACTCCCTGTCGAACAAACTTAAATCACCGCGGTTCCTAATAGTTTCTGAAGGACAACAGCATTACAGCTTCTGAAGAAGAACCCGCAATTTCACAACAAAAGGGCCACATAGCGATAGCATAGACTAGAGCAGGGGTGTCAAACTCATTTTAGATTGATTGAAACTTTTATTAGTAGATTGCACAGTGAAGTACATATTCCGTACAATTGACCACTAAATGGTATCACCCGAATTAAGTTTTTCAACTTGTTTAAGTCGGGGTCCACTTAAATTGATTCATGATACAGATATATACTGTCATCATAATACAGTCATCACACAGGATAATCATCCGAGTATATACATTGAATTATTTACAATCCGGGGTGTGGGATGTGGAGGGGGGGTTAGGTTTGGTTGATATCAGTCATCAACAATTGCATCACCAGAAAAACAGACATTGGAACAGTGTAGGACTGACTTAGTAGGATATGTACATCAAGTAGTGGACACAGAGAGAGAGATCAGAAAATATAAGAATAAGTATCTACATTTGATTATTTACAATCCGGGGAGGTATGATGTGGAAGGGAGGGTGTTAGTTTAGGGTTGAAGTTGCCTGGAGGTGTTCTTTTAGTGCGGTTTTGAAGGAGGATAGAGATGCCCTTTCTTTTACACCTGTTGGGAGTGCATTCCACATTGATGTGGCATAGAAAGAGAATGAGTTAAGACCTTTGTTAGATCGGAATCTGGGTTTAACGTGGTTAGTGGAACTCCCCCTGGTGTTGTGGTTATGGCGGTCATTTACGTTAAGGAAGTAGTTTGACATGTACTTCGGTAGATCGGGGGCCACATGGAGAAAAATATACTCCCAAGTGGGCCGCACTGGTAAAATCACGGCACGATTAAGACTTGAAAATGATTTTCTTTCTTTAAAAATAGAACAAGCACATTCTGAAATTGTACAAATCATGTTGGGGTTTTTTCACAATTACATGTTGCGGTTAACAGTATTCCATCTTCATTTATCGTTATTCATATTTTCTGAATAAATTATGTGTTAATGTTCATCAGTCAACTCATTGGTGTTAATTTTAAATCTATCAAGATAAAAAAAAATGACAGTGTGTTATTTATGTAGTTTGATCATTATCCTCGACTGATGTACTAATCATGATACCATGAATACAAAGGTGAAAATAATTGCTATTGCGACATACAGTGGACACATTTAGAACAGCCGTTTCTTTCATTCAAAACATTTTAAGTAATTTTTTTTAGACTTGGCGAACTCAAACCTGTTGGCGGGCCTGAGTCGGCCCTCGGACCGTACGTTTGACACCCCTGGACTAGCACATATTTAACAGTATTAACATTATGGAAAACAAGTATAACCTACCCCTAAAAGTGGATGTTGGGTGTCGCTGCTTCCTGGCTGCCGGCACTGTGTACAATTCGCATTCGGCATGATGACGACTGGCGAGTGCGACGTCGTCAACTTTTAATCACATTTTCACCTTAAGAACGCTTCCTTCATTCTCAGCAGGTGTCATAATTAACAAGACAGCGATTCATGTTCCCTCAGTGACCGATGGGGGGGAAAGTGGCGCACTGCATGACAAATCAGCGAGAGAAGAAGAAGAAGGGACTTTGCAGCGACCAATCAAATGAGCTCCCGGGAGCGCGGGGCGCGGTCATCCCTGCTCTTCGACTTCATGCTTTTACTTGATCTTCTCCGCCTAAACGCTAGGGGGCAGTGCGTACTGGCGCCTGAGAACGAGCTGGTAAAAAAATAAAGCGTCGAGAGTCTGCCAACTTGCCAGACCTAACATAACAATGTCTATATAGTATGATAGTTTCACCCCAATGAAATAAATCCCATAATTTATGATAATTTGAGCCCCTCAATACATGGCTTATAGCAAACGCAAACCGTATACAAACGTGTGCTTTAGTGTCACGTACCTCTTTATGGCCACACGGGGACGCTTTTCTAACTTTTTGCTGGCAGTGTTGTTAGTAGGGGTGTGGGAAACAATCGATTCGAATTCGAATCACGATTCTCATGTTATGCGATTCAGAATCGATTATCATTTTTAAAAAAGCGATTTTTATTTATTTATTAAAAATGATTTTTATTTTTTATTTATTTTATTTTTTTAATTAATCAATCCAACAAAACAATACACAGCAATACCATAACAATGCTATCCAATTCCAAAACCAAACCCGACCCAGCAACACTCAGAACTGCAATAAACAGAGCAATTGAGGAGACACAAACACGACACAGAACAAACCAAAAGTAGTGAAACAAAAATGATTATCAACAGTATCAATATTAGTTACAATTTCAACATAGCAGTGATTAAAAATCCCTCATTGACATTATCATTAGACATTTATAATAAAAAAATTTAAAAAAAGAACAATAGTGTCACAGTGGCTTACACTTGCATCGCATCTCATAAGCTTGACAACACACTGTGTCCAATATTTTCACAAAGATAAAATAAGTCATATTTTTGGTTCATTTAATAGTTAAAACAAATTGACATTATTGCAATCATTGATAAAACATTGTCCTTTACAATTATAAAAGTTTTTACAAAAATCTACTACTCTGCTTGCATGTCAGCAGACTGGGGTAGATCCTGCTGAAATCCTATGTATTGAAGGAATATAGAATCGTTTTGAATCAGGAAAAAAAAACGTTTTTTAATCGAGAATCGTGTTGAATTGAAAAAAAAAATCGATTTTGAATCGACTCGTGACCCCAAGAATCGATATTGAATCGAATCGTGGGACACCCAAAGATTCACAGATCTAGCTGTTAGCCTATTAAAAGTAAAACTGTTATAAGTTACACGTTCTGTAGTCCAAATGTTACTGTACCAGATGAGACTGAGCAACGTAAAATCGGGTACATACTATATTTTTTTAACTCAAAATCTCAATTTATTTCCCATCAATAACAAAGACTGGTTGACGAGCATTTTAGCTTCCTGTGTAGTAGTGAACAATGGCGAAAGGAAACAAAGGCACTTTATTGTTAGTACACTCACAAATTGATACATTCAGAATTGCTGGTATTAAAAAAATAATTGCAGTGACGCTGCTGTAATTGCTCGTTTTATTTTTTTTGTTAGATTTAAAAATAACGCTTATGTAGGAGCGGGAAACCAGAAAAGTGTCTTCAAAGTCCGGCCCGTGGCCATTTGCGGCCCGCGGCTTTTTAAAAAATTTTTGGTCCACAGCACAATCTACAGACAAAATAAACACGTCTCGGATTAGAACATTCCACAAAAATATATATCAGGCCTAAATCCCCCCCAAAACGTCTGACATAGTCCAGGGGTGTCAAACTTGTTTTCCTTTGAGGGCCACATTGCCATTATGGCTGCCATCAGAGGGCCGCTTGTTCCAGTGAATAATGAGATTGTGTCTATTATATGTATATGTTTTCATATACTGTATAAAAAAACCTGTTTATTTTTCAGTAAAAAGTTGCATAGTTGGTTTTTACAACATATCACTTGTGAAAACCATACCACTGTTTTTTTTAAATTCTGGCAACTAAGCTGCCATTTTTTTACCGTAAAAAATGTACGTTTTTTCCCACTTACAGTAATACATTGTAAAAACAATCGTAGATATTACAGTAAAAATTGGCAGTTTAATCGACAGCATTTTATTGTTAAAAACTAAAAAAGTTTTTACAATTTACATAACATGCTGTAAAAACCAACATACATTCTACCATTCCATACATTAGAAAAATACTTAAATGTCTGCTTGACAATGAAAATATATGTATTTGTTTTTTATTTTGACAAAACATTTTTGGAAAGTATATTTGTTGCAATATTTAGATACTATTCAAGTTAAGAAGGAGTGCAATTTCATGCAGTACATACACTACATTGCCAAAAGTATTTGGCCACCCATCCAAATGATCAGAATCAGGTGTCCTAATCACTTGGCCCGGCCACAGGTGTATAAAATCAAGCACTTAGGCATTGAGACTGTTTCTACAAACATTTGTGGAAGAAAGTTCCACGCTGGAAATCACTGAGAGCGGCCCAGTCATAGGATGCCACCTGTGCAACAAATCCAGTCGTGAAATTTCCTCGCTCCTAAATATTCTAATGTCAGCTGTGGGCTTTATTATAAGAAAATGGAAGAGTTTGGGAACAACAGCAACTCAGCCACACAGTGGTAGGCCACGTAAACTGACAGAGAGGGGTCAGCAGATGCTGAAGCGCATAGTGCAAAGAGGTCGCCGACTTTCTGCACAGTCAGTTGCTACAGAGCTCCAGACTTCATGTGACCTTCCAATTAGCCCACGTACAGTACGCAGAGAGCTTCATGGAATGGGTTTAAGCCATACATCACCAAGTCCAATGCAAAGCGTGGGATGCAGTGGTGTAAAGCACGTCACTACTGGACTGTAGAGCAGTAGAGACACGTTCTCTGGAGTGATGAATCACACTTTTCCATCTGGCAATTTGATGGACGAGTCTGGGTTTGGAGGTTGCCAGAAGAACGCTACATTTCGGATTGCATTGTGTAGAGTGTGAAATTTGGTGGAGGATGAATTATGGTGTGAGGTTGTTTTTCAGGAGTTGGGCTTGGCCCCTTAGTTCCAGTGAAAGGAACTTTGAATGCTCCAGGATACCAAAACATTTTGGACAACTCCATACTCCGAACGTTGTGGGAACAGTTTGGAGCGGGCCCCTTCCTCTTCCAACAAGACTGTGCACCAGTGCACAAAGCAAGGTCCATAAAGATGTGGATGACAGAGTCTGGTGTGGACGAACTTGACTGGCCTGCACAGAGTCCTGACCTGAACCCGATAGAACACCTTTGGGATGAATTAGAACGGAGACTGAGAGCCAGGCCTTCTCGACCAACATCAGTGTGTGACCTCACCAATGCGCTTTTGGAAGAATGGTGGAAAATTCCTATAAACACACTCCACTACCTTGTGGACAGCCTTCCCAGAAGAGTTGAAGCTGTAATAGCTGCAAGAGTTGGACCGACATCATATTGAACCCTATGGGTTAGGAATGGGATGGCACTTCAAGTTCATACTGTATGTGAGTCAAGGCAGGTGGCCAAATACTTGTGGCAATATAGTGTATATATTTTTTCTGTCAATATGGAAAAATGTAATATAGTTACTAAGAAAATATAAGGTACTTTATGCTTTTTATTTCAGGCCTACACAGGCTAGATTTGGGCCCCGGGCTGGCGTTTGACACCTGTGCTGTAGTCTTTGATGATTTCTGTGCATCCTGTCATGATACACAGTTATTGCAGAAAATGGGAATTTTTCGAGTGTACTAAAGCCCTTAGAAATATTTTAGTCGGTGGAATAATATTAGTAAAGAATAAGATGAGAAACGCCAATTTGCTTTGTTGCCTACAGAATATCACAAAGCTAATATTTGGAAGGTTTGTCCAGATAGTTTAGCACACATTGATTGATGTAAATTGTATTGTTTTTTGATTTACAAAATGTATCAAAGTGCTCGACACAAGTATTTGCCTATGTGACCCTCGCTGAAAAAAGTTCAGACACCCCTGTAGTAAAATAATCCGACCAGTCACAGCTCTTCTGCTTGCATCATAGTTGACTTGTTAAGGACATGTCTTCGGTTTTGGAGGTGCATGTCAAGGGTTTGGGGGTTCAAGTATGGGACACTGTAGCATTATGATTAAGGTAACAAGACATGAACTTATTCTGGACATCACTGACAAGCAGCAACTCAATAGGATGGATATTTAAAAATCAATGCAATCTTTCATTTCTATGTTTGAGTGTGATGAATATCATCCCACCTTCCTTCTATTGTACTAGTTGATTCATCAAATGTTGAAAATGTAACAAATATGCAGAAAATAAGCTGAAACTACCTGTACATATGTTTAAATAAAGAGCATCTTTCAGGAAGCAGGCGGTTGGATCTTTTAATAATATCAGGTATTGACCACACAGGAAACAAAAAGGTAATGCTCAGTAAAGTTTATTAACAAATGTTTTGGTCCCTTCAACAAATGTTTGACAGTAACATGTGGTAAGGTTTTAATAATGTTGATTAATGGGTGGTGTTTGGGGATCTAAACAATGATTACAATGGTAGCAGATTTAAACAACACAGGTTGATTATTATTTTTCCTAATCATTAGTGGATTATAATGCAAAACCGCCATGCAAAAGAAAAAACTTGACTTGCAAAATCAAGTGATTTAGTAAAAAGAAACAGAGGCTTAGAATTAGTTTAAACTATGTACTCTAATCACACAGATTTATTTCATCAACCAAGACTATGCAGGAGTGCATATTTCAAATGGTACAGATGCGACCTGAACAAAGGGAAATAACTGGGCCAAGTTAAACTAAGCCATGAGTTAGATGTCACCACGCAGCGAGAATTTAGCTTTACTCAAATAGACAAAAGGTTAAAACAGACATTTCCTGGGAGATTTAAAGCTCCGACTATCATGCGCTGCACTCATTGATCAGTCTTAGGGTATACGCTGCAGAAGTCAGTTACAAACATTTTGGTGAGTGGTCACAAGGTGGACTCTCAGCTTTCAAGGCAAACTTAAATCCTAGTCATGATGACAACTGTTAGAGTGGTAAAATGTATCGGCGCTGATAGAATGGGCTCTTACCCATTCTCCAAATGTCTTTCTCTGAACAAAAACAGCCACTCGGTGCTCGGGTCATGTTTAAATGAATAGTAAACCCGCAGTGTTTGGTAGCAACAGCAGACCAGCAAACATGAGATGGCCAAAAGGGAAGGAAATGGACACATGGTAAAAACCTGTGATGTTGGGGAGGTAACCATGCCTGTTCCTTTGCTGCCGTGGCAAATACAAGCCATTGTAAATGCCAGGCAAATTCCAGAGAGCCGCAGCGGCTTCTCTATGTGGACGCTACACTCTTATGTTGTGGAGGCGTTGCGCATGCTCCACTAACAAGTCCACCACCCTGCCCCAAAAACGCAACTATTCACCTTGCATTAAAATCAAAAACTTAGGAGCACTCCCCTACTTCCCTTGAACCGTAGACTAAGACAGCAAACCACCACAGACGCTACTTGCAACAACAAGGTTGAGCCAAAAAAAACTAATAACCTTGAATATTTCAGTTGCGGCTGCTTATGTGGTCTAAAACATGCTGGTCTCAAAGAGGTTTTCTCCTCTGCTGCTGCTTCTGGGCTCACACCATGCATCAACTCAAGTATGCACACCGTGCATATGTCACAATACATGACCGTTAAAAAACAAAGATGTTGCCCGCTGGATCCTAACCTGGTCAAACGCACCAGGGAGACCTTTGGTTTCAGGCACACGACCGTGGGCACACCTCCCAGGGACTAAATCAGAAACAATGGCCACTAAGTTCTGATCTCAAGGAGGCCAACTCTTAAGACACCTTCAAACGTGGTTATGGAAGTCTTCAGCAATTCGCAGCACACCTACAAAGTTCTTAAAATCAAGTGAAATTATTTGTCTTGAAGTATGAAGGAGGGGTTCTTTATATGAGATCAATAGCCCTGAAAACGGTCATTTTGTCAAGCTTGTTAACTGAGAATTTAACCTCATAAAACAATTGTGACAACTGTAAATGTTGCATGTGTGACATCTAACTCATGTCTAGACTACAAAGTGTTCAGACACATCTGAGAATTATTTTAAATTTCCTGTGGGATGAAAGAAAATATTTTTTGTAACAATAAGGAGATTTAACATTTTGCAAATTGCAGAACATCTGCAAAAGGTAAACGGCTCAAAGCATTGAGGACGACTGACTGAATGAAGGGAAAAGAAAAGCACAAGATCAGAATGCAATGCCAGGAAGTAGCAAAGCAAAAAGGCTCTCTGGGGTGAATAACTTCTACTTAGAGTTACACTGTGGTTCTACTAGCATGGCTTGATGTGCTCACCTTTTGATTCAGAAACCTGATTTAAATGCAAAGTTTGCAGCAAGCTTGATTCGATTGCGGGGGCCTCTTCTGCTGGGACTGTCCACAGTGGTCTTGGTGTCATCGATCGCAGAGCCGTCAGCGGCCATGTTGGTTTCTACACCCTCTGAAAACACATAAGTGTGATGTGTTCATTCAAATTGAGTTCTCCTTGGGAGAGAATAAAAGTGATGCTGACCTGATGTCTTCTCCTCAAAACGTATCAGATCCACCTGCTGCAAGAGGACAGAGTCCGGGTGGAGCTGAGGCGAGGGCAAACTGGATGGCACCGGACCACAGAGGAGGTCAATTGGGAAGGTCTGATATTGCAGCTCTGACTGCAGTGCCAAGTCGGCTCCTTAGAAGGTGAATGTGTGGGAAAATGTCATTGGTTACACAAGAGGATAAAGAACTTAAGTTAAATTCTACATTTCCACAAGACACAACAAGGTCAACTCTACCTCTGTTTGTCATTGTTTCTTGAAACAGTCAATGTGATACACAAACTGACAATGGAAGAGAACGCATGCATGAGGCTGTTGGCTATAGGATGGAGAACATTTATGGACCATTCCACCAAATCAATGCCATTTGCAATCAGTCTGTTGGAATGGGCTCAGCGTCGACATGAGGATGTCCAATTCCTTTGACTATAATGAGCTTATAAATACAGTAAACACAGAACTAAACATAGTAAACAAATGGATGGACACAAATAAATTATCTTTGAATATAAATAAAACTAAAATAGTGATGTTTGGAAATCGCAACATAACGTCTGAACAGAAAATAAGTATTGATGGTACCCAAATTGAAATCGTAAATGAGAATACATTTTTGGGAGTAATAATTGATAGTAAACTATCATGGAAACCTCATGTCAATTATAAACAAAGCAAAACTATACCTCAATGAAAATGCACTCCGTACTCGATACTGCACCTTGGTACTGCCATACCTTACATACTGTGTTGAAGTATGGGGGAATACTTACCACAACACAATTCATCCTCTGATCATATTACAGAAAAGAGCAGTGCGGATCATTCACAACGTTGGTTATTTAGAACATACTCATAATCTGTTTATGCAATCAAAGTTGCTCAAATTTGATGACCTTGTTAAATATAATACATTAATAATCTTATATAAAGCATTTAACAAATTATTGCCGCCTAATCTACAACGTTTTTTTATAAGACGAGTGCAGGCTCATAACTTGAGAGGCTTTGGATATTTCTTATTGCCGAGAGCTCAAACCACCCGTAAACGTTTTTGTGTGTCTGTATGCGGAGTAAAACTATGGAACAAACTGGACTTACAACACAAGCAATGCCAAACTATTAATCGATTTAAACTATTATACAAACATGGGGTCAGGTTCAGATATAGAGATGAGGGTCTTTAATTTGACCTGCTGTTGTACTCTGTCTCAAAGTGTTAACATGTGCTCAATGTTTCCTTACCATTGTTGCTATGTTGTCTATTACCATTATTGCTATGTTGTCTATTACCATTGTTGGTATATTCATTATTCCTACATTGTTGATACAAATTATTGTTACAGTGTAATAATTATTGTTACCTGTGGTAATGCCACTATGATACAACATCTGTATTATAATCCTTGAACAAAGTAAGAGTGAAACTCATGTGAATAATCACTGAATGGAGAACTGGGGGTGGAATTAAATAAATTATCTTCTTCCCACTCCCTTTCAGGCAAAACTGGACAATCATGCATTACATACTATACATTACCTTTTGCACTATATTAATTTATATTATTATGTGTTGTCAACTTTGTACTTTATGTCATTGCCTGAAATAAATAAATATATGAAAATGAAATGAGGGGTGTGACAGGACATGAAAGTGTGTGCTAGTTATTGATAAGGAGGCTGTTGAGTGTGTGTTGGAAACAGGATGTGTATCTAAAAGAAGGCTCAACATGACATATAATCTTCTTTCCTGTTCCTCTTCCACTCTTTTTCACCTCTGCCTCATAACTTGCATCTATGACTGCAACTTTTAATGTTCTTGATTTTAGAAACAATGGAATGTGCATACTTTGTGTGCATAAAGATCAATCTACACAAGGAGTAATATGAACAGATAAGCTCATGTTATCTGTCCTCTCACAAATTCTAGGTGGCCATTTTCTTGTGTGAAATTCTAATGAGGATATATTTTACCCCAATCGAGAAAAAATATTAATATTAACTACTTTAAACCTTAAAAAAAAGCATTTCTTGCCAACCTCCTCAACTTTCTTTACCATGAAATGTAATGTTGTAGATATCACTTTTAGCAAACTCAGCATTTGTGTTACTCCCTATCCCAATGATACTTAAACTGGTCCTAAAAAGCAAAAACAACTTTTTTGTGTATTTGGGATCCTCATAAGCCCCAAAAAATGTGAAATCAAACGATAGAGGCATGGCAGACATTTTTATAAAACAATCTTGCCTACGTTTGGAATTTGAAACTTAAGTGATGTATGTTGCCTTAGTTACGTCAGCGGATATCTCCATACAAGGTAGAGTTTTAGTCAAATAGCTTCACGTGAGTCCGTAATTTTTATTCAGTTGAAGTTCATAAGTTCCTTATTATTCTGTATCCTCTTGTTGTGGTGCAGACTTGCTCGTACATGCACATGGATGCTAAAATCCTCCACGGTTGCCATTTTTAATAAAAAGTAGCCTACACTATTGTTTTAACGTATGTCCGTCAGTAGACTCCATATTGAAGTGCTAAAAACTACAACATGGTTGAGGAAGTGGGGACGCAGTAGAAAGGGGCTAGGCCTGGATGTTAGATTCAACATGTAATTTAAGACAGTCCACAAAACGGCACATTCTGAAGAGACAGTCAGAAAGCATCTTGTAGATGGTCTGCAAAAAAATCTATGCAAAATTTGGACCAAAGCACCACCATTTTATGTTATGTAGACTACAAGGAAGTGGTTTAAATGTAGAAAGTAAATCATAATATGACCCCTTTAAAAGGACAACTGCATTTTTGGGGGAATGTTGCCCGTCAATTACAGTCCCTATGTGAAAAAAGAACACACGTCTCTCTTTTTTGTGGTTTTACATCGTGAAAAAACTGCCATTAAGAGGTGCCAAACAATGCATGTGATGGGGATTTTTTCTATACAGCATGAAAAGCCATAAAACACATTTTAAAACCCTAGTACTGTGTGACCTGTATATTAACCACGCTATAGAGACATTGTTATTGTAAGAGCCAATGCAGAGGAACTCCTTTTAGTAACAGCGCCTTTCTCACAAAGAAGTACTTTCAGCTAGCTATTTAGCTGCTGCTGCATCGCCTCTGAGTTGGTAAAAGTTATTGCTAGATTATAAATCATGCCTCACACATCGTAGAAGGTGGGGGCCATAAGCCAAAATAGTTGGACAACTTTGAAATTTCAACTTAGAACTAAGACATCGCTAGGCAAGTTGCTCGTTTTTTCTTAGCATTTTTTTTTACCCGAGTGCAAATTATGATTAATTATCTAAACAGGGAGTAAATGTCTTGTGCTGAAAGATACAACCATCCTATCAGTCGTCATGCCAGTAAGCGAAGGCATTGTTAGTCACGGTTTTATTATGTTCTTATTTTGTATTATTTGTTTAGCACTAAGCAATACTGCTACATGATGCTTAGCACTTCACTATAGCTGGATATGCTTAGCACCCAGGATCTAAAATTGAAATCTATGGATCTGGAAAGGGTTGGCCCGTTACCAAAATGCATTTCGATACTATTCAAAATAAATGTCATTATTGCCTTTATTTTAACAAAAAATCTTATGATACGTTAAACATGTTTCTTATTGCAATCAACGAACAATTTTGTCATTAAATAACATTGTGACCATACTAGACAACTTCTCAGTAAGTAAACAAGCAGATTACAAAGGCTTTTAATTTGGCTGCTGAAGTATGCAGTAACATATTGTATTATTTTGTCCAAATTACTAGGGACAAGCAGTAGAAAATGAATGGAATATATATCTACCTGTTCATATCGGCTTACTTTCTGTTTTAACATGTTCTATCTACACTTCTGTTAAAATGTAATCACTTACTCTTCTGTTTGGATATTTTACATATGTTTTGGGTGATACTACAAATGTTGATATCAATTCAATACCAAGTAATTACGCAGTCATACATTGGTCATAATTAAAGTTGTGTGTCCAGGGATGTATTTTCTGACTTTATAAACAGAAAAAAGTTCTAGCTTGCTGTTAGTGGTTAGCTATTGTATCCTCCTACGGTGTGTAGTGATAGTAGCATGTTTACTTATTCCTCGTCCTGCAGGGATGATACTTTTAAGAAACTTAATTTGTCACCATGGAGGCAAGTATTAGTGATTTAGAAATAGTTAAAACAATGCAGACTGCGAATGGACGTTAGCCGCTAGCTAGCCATATTTTAAAGCACCTCTTGCTGAGCAGCGCTTCAGTGTATAGCTTCAACTTTGTTAGTTTTTAAGCCAAAATACATCCATTATACCTTTTCTGTCTACACACGGGTTATGCTTGAAGTACTTCGTGCATGTGAGTTGCCTAACATGCGCCTTTGCTCGGAAAAAACAGCAATGTCACAACGTGACGACGGTGCGCGTCATGTCCGTAAGAAAAGAAAAGTCCCGGTATTTTTCAGAGGCAGTTTAGTACCGTTTTTAATTCATTAGTACCGGTATACCGTACAACCCAAGTTCTGGATCATAATTTGTCATAATTAGTAATAATTAGTTGTTGGCTCTCACGTTGTCTGCCATGATTAGTAGTACCGGTAGTTGTTTTATGACCTGTATGGCTGGTGACCGAGTATGCATTGCATTCACTTGTGTGTGTGAAAAGCCGTAGATATTATGTGATTGGGCCAGCATGCAAAGGCAGTGCCTTTAAGGTTTATTGGCGCTCTGTACTTCTCCCTACGTCCATGTACACAGCTGCGTTTTAAAAAGTCATAAATTTTACTTTTTGAAACTGATACTTTCCGATATTACATTTTAAAGCATTTATCGGCCGATAATATCGGCAGCCCGATATTATCGGACATTTCTATTAGTAATGCTAAAAAAAGTGCAGTTCAACATTGTTTATTTTCTTTAAAAACAAAAAATAGCATGTGTTGGTTGCATCATTCAGAGCCTCCCTTTGCAGGTCATTAGAAGGTAATTTATTTTTTTGTATATTCCAAGTTATTTCTACTATGATAGATAGATAGATAGTACTCTATTGATTCCTTCAGGAGAGTACCCTCAGGAAAATTAAAAAAATTAGTATGGAGTTTAAAAATTTCAGCACAGTTCTGTTACCAATATATTTTTTTGATGTTGTCTTTATTTGTAAATTAAAACATTTGTTGTATCACTGTAATGTTCTTAGTGTCAACAAGCTATTATCATGAATGTAATGTGGCTATATTTCCATTGCCAATTCTATGATGACTCACTCTTGTTACTAAATGAGTCATCATCAGCTTAGGAACCTTGTACAAAAATCAACTAAAGTTGCCTGAGATTGGTCAATATATGGATTTGAGAAGTTGAAAGCATGTTTACTGAATATAGAGTTGGAAAAAAAAATTGCCGAAATGACCCGAATATAAAAGGGGATACAATGTCGGATAGTTGTGTTAAACGATACCAAAGTGTCAAACAATGAAATCATGGAGGGTGAATTTGTACCAGGAACCCTCAAGTTTCTGGGTAATAGCTCTACCATCTAAGTCACGGCATTTCTCGCGGTGTAAATTAAAACGTCAAAGGGCAAAGCAATCAAAAATATAACTCCTTGTATTTAAAGTTATAAAGAGCAATCTTTTACTTGGACTCTGGTCTTCCAAAGGTGTGGTGCTTGTTGGGCTCTCTCTGGGGCTCTCCACGTTCTCTCCTGGAAGTGGACTGCTAGAGACTGAAGCAGTTGTTCTCACTGCATGACACCAACACATAAGTCTGTTATTTATAATGTGTGGGGATCACATTACCACAATGAATGGTTGCACTAAAGCGTTACTTTTCATATCGTTCTTCAAAACGATAATCCTCTTGTGACCGTGCCCTTTGATCCAGACCACCTGATGATGACAGCATGAAATAAACCTTCCACAGAGTGCATATTGCAATAACCATGTATGTACATTAAACCATAGCTTCAGACTGTAAGAATTGAAATAGCACCTGTGGAATTGCACTGAGCAGCTCATCAGTGCTGGTGTATCCATAGTAGCGAGGCTCAAGGTTGCAACCAGTAAACTTCCTATAAGCTCCTTGGAACTCGGACATGAAGATCTGGTTGTAATGGTAGGTGTGGAGCAGTGCACGTACGTTACGGGCAAACTGGTAAAGCCTGGTCAGTCTCACCCACTCCTCACCAAGACCGCTTATGGTGTCGCTAGCGTCAACTCCATCACATTCTTCACGGTAAAGCTGTGAATGACACCAAATTTTTTTTTTTTAAATGCTTCTGCTTCTCATGAAATCCCCTTCTCACCTCCACAAGGTAGGGTAGGCTTTTGAGTAGCTCGCTGAGGGATAGGAACCCATATTCACAAGGGTTAAGTGGGGCTCCATAGACAGTTTGGTAATGCAGACTCAGTACGTCCACCTTGACACCTCTGTCAATGTGCTCCTCTAGAGACATAAGTAGCGCCAGGAGTTGTGACGTCAGAAAACGCAAAGACTTCCTGTTGATGAGCTGAACTTCTCTGCCTTCTGTGCCATCCACGACCTTGGAAGGAAGAAAAATACGGTAATTGATTTGACCGAATTGCAGTAATTGTCCAAAGCCATTTCATTTCCATGTTATGCCTGACAAATGAAATTATGAATATAGCAGACCGATGGAGGCGTCTTTACCATAACAACATGGCAGAGCTTGCTTAGCAAAGCAGGCAGGGAGCAGACATCATAATCCTGCAGACGTAGACTATAACCAAAGGTCTTGGTGTACTCTGTGAGCAACTGGTTCACAGGAAGGCTGGAGTTTTTTTGAGCTCGCAGTAGCTTGACCAGCTGAGCTGCTAGAGCCTTGATGCGCTCCATCTCTGTTAGGGTTAGGACCTTCTCCTCACTGCATTCCAGCACCTACAAAGAGGGTGGGTTTAATTGCAAAAGTTGACTTGAAGCACACATAGGTTTTTTACTCACCATCAGGACTTCAGGGATGGCCTCAAAGAGCTCCATGAGCTTTGTGAATCCATAGTAGCTGAGCTTACACTGACGACCAAAGTGGTGGTGATAGGTGGGGATGAATTTGCTGAAGAGCATTCGGCAGTGAGGTTGATGACGGAGGAGGTCCACCACCTCCTTCCCGAACTGCTTAGCGCGCTCCATTTCATCCGCGGTACGCTCTGTGATAAACAATAGGAAGGTTATGCTATTGAGGGAAAACATTGATGTTGTACTTCATGCTTTAAATAATCTCTGATGAACATTGTGTGTAGCTTATCAACCATTTGTATAGATGTGGTGATAGATGTTGCACCCCAAACTTTTTTAGGTGGACCCCAGATTGAGCACACAAGGTAGAAATGATAGTGGCATGTTGCAACAAAGAAGTACTTAACTTATTCCACATTTCTTGGTAATGCCTCATTTATTACAAAATGTATTAAAAAATATTAAAAAAAGACACACAAAGTGACAACATGAACAAAACATTTTAGAGGGAATTTTTCAATTTATAAAAATAATCAAATACTGTTTTATAACCCGAGTTGTGTTTGCTGGATTTTTTATTGATATTATGTCGGTTAAAATAAGCCTTGCATAAAACAATGCACTGTTCATGTCTTTGTTAGGGGGTCAAATCAGCAGGGTCTTAAATAATTATTTCAGACCACTCTGTAATAAACAGAAATAGACCTTTGTCATGGATATCTAAGGCTAAAAATATTTCAGTTAGCAGTACCTCTCTTGGGAACAGAAATGACTATATCCGTGTCCAGGTGTGTGACGGTAATGGTGGTGTCTGGGATCTCAGTCAGCAGGTCAGTGAGGTTGCACGTGCCATAGTCTGTTACACTCCAGTCCCTGGAGAAGCACCTGAAAAGATGTGGAATATATAGCTGATTTAAAAAATGTAACAGCTCAACTCGAATTATTAAGTTTATGAACAATATAAGTTAATATGTTGACTGACCAGTGGTAAGCCTGCATGAAGTCCCTGAAAGCAACTTGCTTACTGGCTTGAAATTTGAGAAGCTTTAATAAGTCTTGAGTGAAACGCTTCACTTGAGCACGATGAGTGAGAGTCAGTAGCCGCTTAGTACCCATGCCCAAGATCTGAAAGCAAACATTAAAATTACACATTTGGTTATTACACATAATTTCATCTGACACTGTAACATGTAATCATTTACATATACATTTTGACACTAGAAATTTCTATTAGTAAGACATAGTGCACCGCCAGCTAAAATAAAAGTACTGATTTACAACATATGTAACTTGACAATGACTGCTCGACTTTGTGAAAGTGTGGGGCATATTTTTTTGTGAACAACCGTTTCTGGATCCATTACTCGTACAGTATAATACCAAGTTTTAATACAATGTTCAGCAAGAGAAAACACTTGTGTCTATACATTGACCCAAACAAGGGGCAAATGAAGACCACAAATCTTAACTCCAAGACAGAAGCAATATGTAAACACACATTGTTAAATACTAAAGACATTTTCAAATAATTGCACTGTCATTTTTTAAAGGAAGAACATTTATTAAAAGTGACAGCACACATAGTTTGTGGAAATGATTAAGTTTGAAAACACTATGTGCTAATGTTGATCTGTTTTGGATACCATTGCTACGGTCAAGGTTAGAATGATTAAATGTAGGCAAAAAGGCACCGTGGAGAAAAGAGGACACGGTCAGAGCACAGAAAAGAGTGTGCCGGAGACCCAACTGAAACCTGAATATTGAGATATACAATGAAAAGTGTGTTCAACCAGACTTTGTGTTGAACAAAAAGTATAATTATTTAACTGAAATCATCACAAACGACTGTAGGTGTCTCAAGATCTCATCTAACCAGATGAGATCCTGTTCCGTCTCCCTGTAACGTTTGTCTGCTCTTGAACGAGATTGTGCTGAAAATCTTCATTTCCACTGGAGGATAAATAAAGTGATTCTGATTCTGATCTCGCTAGTCTAAAATGGGATGTTATTTCTCATTTAGACAAAAGCGGTCTTGCATGAAAAACACAGGTTTTTATTTAATTAAATTTTTTTAGTAGTCAGAAGCATATTCATCTAGTCGTGCGTAAGGAATTAGAACTGCACATTAAGTGCCTTGCGCAAACAAACAGAGCTAGCGTCTGCGTTCATTCACTCGCCTGTTTGGGTGGGCATGGAGGGGAAGACATTGCGACTGCTCTTCATTTGAATTCCACATCCAACATGCTGTGTGTATGTCTTAACAGTAACTGTTTAACGGTCAATAATGGCTACCGAGACACGATAGAAAACTGAATTGCTTCTCCCAGCAGAGCAGCAAGACACCACTGCAACAGCTCAGAGATAAGACAATATAGCCAAATCACTGATACACTTGACAGCTGTGAAATCCGATGCAGAAGACTGAGGTCCTCCAAAAAGACATTTAATTATAAAAACTTTAATCATTTTTCATTTGAATTTATGTGGAAACAAAAGTTATGTGAGAGTCATGAGAGACTGTTTCAAAATGTAATATGAAGTGAAGATTTATAATGATTGATCTACATTTATCTGGAAATATGCAACCAAACCCTTGTCCTGAGTTGAAATGTGTCTAGACCCCTGCGGATGTCAAATCAATGCATGGGTTAAATTTGTCCATAACTATTGTGGGGTGCTACATGCCTCCATCTGCCACCAAGGAATCATTATTGTCTTTAAAGCATCTTTTATCCAAATTAAATTATAATTAACTTTTATTGGCCGAAGACTTTAACTGGAACTGGCTCAATGCAGTTTTTGGTAAATTTAAATCCTTCTGTGACTCTATTAATGTTAGCCAGTTGGTCAACCTACCAACAAGGCCAAATGTAAAGAGTCCCGATAAGTCTACATTGATGGTCTTAATCTTAACGTCCCTCATAAATTCTCATCATTGGGTATGTTCTGCAATGATTTAATCGATCATTGTGTTGTTGCTACCTGCAGGAACACTAAAATCCCCAAATGCAATTGGCGTATTAGTTGTAAAATACATTTTTAAATATTTAATTGACGAGCTTATCATGATTTGTCTGTGGTTAATTGGGGGCAATTGAGTCTGTTGCCAGATGTCCAGCTTGGGCATATTTTAAGGAAAGTTTTATTAAGATTGTAAAACATGCTCTTATCAGGCGATTCAGAGTCATGGGACGAGAGAATTGTCAGAGTTCATCCATCAATGCAAATGTACTTCTCTTATCAAGAAGGCTAAATCAGAATATCACATATCAGTCACAAATGAAAACCTCAACAATCCACAGACATTTTGGAAAGTGATAAAGTCTATATCAGTAAAAAGAATACCTTTTTAATGTTGTTCCTTTTACTGTGCAGGAAGTGCATAAAGCTCTCAAAGCTTTAGATCACAGGAAACCCCCTAGACCAGACTTAATAGAGCCCTACTTCTCGAAAATAGCAGCTGACCATGTAGCGCAACCTCTTACGGTTCTTTTTAATCTATCAATCCAAAACCAAGAAATCCCACCCGTTTGGAAGTCAGTTTTTGTTACCCCTATTATTAAAAGGAGGTTCTCAAGCTGTTTTAACCAACTACAAGCCAATATCAAATAGGTGCGTTTTGTCAAAAGTTCTTGAATCTCTTGTCTGTGATCAACTAAAAAAAGTTCCTGTACCCTAAAACTTATTTCTAGACTTCAATCCGGCTTCAGGAAAAAGCACATTACCATCATGGCTGCTACAAAAGCGATAAATGATATACGTCTTGCTCTTGATATAAAACAATATTGTGCTTCCCTTTTTTTAAACCGTCAAAAGCTTTTGACACAGTGGATCATGCTATTTTAAAGCATAGGCTTCTTTGTTTGGGATCATGTGGTTTCCTGGTTCACAAATTATTTGAGTAAGAGGAGCCAGTGTATTAAATTTGACTGTGTTCTGAATTTTTAAAAGTCTACAAACGGGTGCCACAGGGTTCAATATTAGTACTATTAGGAAAATTATTACCAGTCACCCTGAGAGATTATCAGGATGAATACAGAGGGTTATTAATGGACTCAACTTTAAATACATTTGAGCAGCTTTTTACCCCCTAAAACATAGCCAAAATCGAAAGAATAGAGTCTAAACCAGACAGAGAGCGTAATCCATGCCTTCCTCTCCAGCAGGCTAGAATATTGTAATGGTCTTCTTACTGGACTCTCTTAACAAGATACTGAATAAAGCAGCTGCAGTACATCCAGAATGCTGCTGCCCGAGTCCTGTTCAAGTCCAGGAATTACTGTCAGGTCACTGCACTGGCTTCCTGTCGCTCAGGGAATAGACTTTAAAACAGCTCTGCTTGTGTACAAGTCTTTAAGGTTTAGGGCAGGGGCCAAAGTCCGTGAACCACCTCAAGCTCTGAGAACATGAGGAAGCGGTTTCGTTTTATGCTGCTAAAATCTGGTCTTCTAGAAGATGTGAGACAAGCCTCGACTTTGGCAATGTTCAAACCCAGGCTAAAACATGTATTTAGCTGTAGATACACTACCGTTCAAAAGTTTGGGGTCCTTATTTTTGAAGGAAAAGCAGTTTACTTTTCAATGAAGATAACTTTAAACTAGTCTTAACTTTAAAGAAATACACTCTATACATTGCTAATGTGGTAAATGACTATTCTAGCTGCAAATGTCTGGTTTTTGGTGCAATATCTACATAGGTGTATAGAGGCCCATTTCCAGCAACTATCACTCCAGTGTTCTAATGGTACAATGTGTTTGCTCATTGGCTCAGAAGGCTAATTGATGATTAGAAAACCTTTGTGCAATCATGTTCACACATCTGAAAACAGCTACAAAACTGACCTTCCTTTGAGCAGATTGAGTTTCTGGAGCATCACATTTGTGGGGTCAATTAAACGCTCAAAATGGCCAGAAAAAGAGAACTTTCATCTGAAATTCGACAGTCTATTCTTGTTCTTAGAAATTAAGGCTATTCCACAAAATTGTTTGAGTGACCCCAAACTTTTGAACGGTAGTGTATGAATAATGACAACTGAAGGTATGTTGTCTACCCTGTTGCTATTATTTCAATTAATTGTAATTCAATCAATCACAAATTGAATTAATTATATTAGATTTTTCTTTTTTATGAATTTATTAATTTTATGCCTCTGTAAAGTACTTTGAATCGTCTTGCTCTATAAATAAACTTGACTTGTCTTATTATAGCTCTTGTACTAGTACTTCAATAGACCGTATAGGTGAACTTAATGAGGGCAGGGTGGCTACAAACAGCTTTGTTGAATATGTACCAAAATAAGAAAATGCATGAAAGGACCCCTGCAAAATAAATAAAAAAACTTCAGAAGGACAAGGAAGCAAACATGTTCAGACATTGTCGGCCTACTGAAATGCAGCTCTCAGAAGTACCTGTAGGACATGTGGCACAGCCTCCAGCAGCTCAAGCAGCTTTGAGTAGCCATAGTCTGAGACTCTGCACTGCTTGGCAAAATGATGATGGTAAAATGGTATAAATTTGTGGATAGGTATGATGCAAGATGGTTGACTCTTCAATAGGTCAATGATCTCTCTGCTGAGCTGAATAAGTTGAGGGTTGCCCACTGGACTCTTGCATCGCTGGAGCCACAGCTCTGCAGGAAATAGAAAGCATATTTTCCAAAACAGTTGGGAACACATACATCTCTAAAATGGGTTTTATTTGTTGAAAGTTCTTACCCGAGTTGGGAGCTGGCGGTTTATTATAAATCCACTTGATTATTTTGAAGCCATTCTGAGCGGTGACGATGGTAATACTGGGTACACACGTGATTAAGTGTTCCAGAGGAACACCACCTTCCAACGTCTCATTACCAAGCTGCAGCTGGCTGAACTTGGCTTCGTAGCAGTCCGGAAAACTAGTCAAGATGTAAAAGTATGTATAAATACAGTACAGTGGAGCAAATAATTATCTGATAAATACATGAACTGTCTAGGTGTATTTAGGTTGATGTGGTTTACTCTAACAGGGAATGTATGACTTGGAAAAACACTTGGAAAGCTCAAACGTCTCAAACATTTGGTCACTAGGGCTGTGTGAATCTCGGGAAAGGATTTTGGTTCACCCATATTTAGATACCTTATACATCCCGAAAGTGGCAATTCAAACTTTTCCAATATCTTAAAATGCTTCCTTTTGAGCCACTCCTTTCTTGCATTGGCAGCATGTAGGGCTAAGTGATTATAGCAAAAATCTAAATCACAATTAATTGAACTTTCTATCCTGATTTCGGTTGATGCACGAATATTTCACTCTCAACTACTGCTTTACTTTTTGGTCAACGTCGTCATATTGTAACCACAGTGTGTCCAATAATTTCAGGCAAAAGCTGCTCAGATTGTACTGTCAGCGCAGTGTTTGACGCTTCTGTGTAGCGGACTGGTTGGGACAATGTCAGTGCCCAGTTCTTCTTTTGCTGATTTTCTGACAGCCTTGATGCTTCGCGACACCTGGCTTCTTGTCGTTTAACTACTCAACCTGTAGTGTATTTTAAAAGTGTGATATATCAGTAGAGAAAGAATGACTAGACGGAGATATCAAAATAACCGACACAGCAGTTTCACTTCAGTTGGAAGCTCTAAATGTCGTTTTCGATTAATTAATTGTCCGGCCCTTGCAGAATATAAAGTTGCCAATGTGTTACCAATGGTTTTCTTGGTAACTCTGGTGCAGCTCCTTTGAGATCCTCTTGTGTAATTCTGGGCTGATTCCTCACCTTTCTCAGAATAATCCTTGAACTCCAGAGTGAGGGTGAATAAATGTTATGTTGTACATTTTTCATTTTCTGACTATTGCACCAGTGCTCTCTTGTGTACTAGGCGTCTTGCTAAAGGAACAGGACTAATATGGGTGTTTCATGGTCAGAGCTAGGGTAACAATAAAATATAACTATAAACGGTAATAATGATAACCGTGGTAAAACTCAACAGATAGTACTAACGTTTTGAATTAAACATTTTTTTTAAATTGTGACGATAATTGCCCTTTAATAAAGTGATAAATTGATGCTAATGTTCAATGCTATGACATAAATATGGTTCAATTTCAAATAAACTGAAGATTTGGTAGTCACCTGAGGAGAGGAAGCGTTCCATCGTGTGATTGCAGCAGTGTATGGACCTCAGAGGATAAAGTACTTAGAGACATGACCACGAATGGTATTTTGTAGGAGTCTGGGTCAAAGTCTGCCTCACTATGAAATGGAAAGGATAAGTATTAAAAATGCTTAATCAATCAAGGAAAGGATAAAGAACTGTATCGTCACACCAGCACACACCACAAATTAGACAACATGATATTTAGTAACAGAGGTTTCAGATTTAGACCAAATAATAGTCAAGCCTAGCAGAGTTAAAAAACATTTTTTATTAAAAGAAACATTTAAAAAAAAGGTTGACGGCAAAGCTAATGTAATCGAATATTGTCTACAAAATTGTGTTAAGCTCTGCTTTTTCTACATTTAACCCTTTCTTGTTTTTTACATAACATGTAATGGTGCTTTTTCTAATTAAAAATGTGCATAGATGTTGTTGTACAGGCCAACTTCAAGCCGCTTTCTGAGTCCCTTCAGAATGCGGCATTTTGTGGGCGGAGTTGGGTGTCCAGGTCCTCCTCCAGGCCAACCCCACTTTGACCGCGTATTCTCCCGGTCAGCCATGTCGGTAGTTTTTAAGCGCTTACATAATCGAGGCTACTGACAGATACAAGTTAGGACTATGCAATAATTTTTATTAGAAATTGCAACAGCAGAGGATGTATCTGCCCCACAACAAGAGGATAAAGGACAAATTAGAAATGAATTGACTACAACTATGGTGTACAACTGAATAAAAATGGCGGACTGGTACAAAGCTCTTCGAGCAACTCCCCACCATATACTGTAGTAAGGCACAATACGTCACTAAAGTCTCAAATTCCAAAGGGCTAATTTGGAAGTTGTTTATAAATAACAGATTTGTTAAAACATTTTATTGACATGTCTAAAATCAAGCATTTTACAAAGTTATGTATTTAATGTGTGCCAGATTCGTACCTGAAGGCTAGCTCTGTGTAGTGCTGTCTACAGACAGGTTCATGGTACTCCAGGTCTTCAAACACCACAGGGCTGCCGCTTGCTATGGAGGAGCCCTCCTGAGACTGGGACGATCCAAGTGGACTCCGACGGACTTGGCTGCTGGACAGAAGGCACACAAGCCTGGAGCCCCCCTGTTCCCGAACTGCCACGACCTCTGGTAACCTGTAGAGATCGCTTATCACAAGCTTACGAGAGTATCTGTAAAGAGGCGGGTACGTGCAGTTAGAAATGCATGTTATTTAGCATGGGTGTGGTAAAACCCAAATACTTACTTCTTCTCATAAATTTCAATGAACTTGAATAGAGGAAGGCAACTGGCGGGTGCATCCTGAAGAATGTTGATGATCTCTGAACTGCCAGGCGATTCATAAAAAATTAAAAAAATTAAAAAAATAAAAAGTCAGATTAACCACCACACAGATTTCAGCTAGTACAACTTGACATTTGTACCTGAGCATGGCCAAGGATTTGTTGTGGCCACCAGTGACCAGAGACACCTGGATGCGCTTGCTTCCCACTTTGTACCGGTGCAGCCTGCTCACAGCACTGATGGCCTGCTGTAAAGACAGCATCTGGATTGTGGCTTTTAGTTGATAGTCTGTGTGAGGACTCAGCTCCACAGTTTTTACCTAAAAAGAGACGACACTAAGTGAGAGGCACCCATCTGAAATAATTTCAATTATTGGAATCACATCACAAGAAGAAAATAAGAGTGGTTGTCATAGCAATTGACAGAAACATATAGAGATATGCTTATTGTTAAAGAACATACCCGCCCATATCGGGAGAAGGTGTCACGTAGAGTCTGTTGTAGTTCCTTGCGGGACATCCTGTAGTCAAGATTGGCCACTTGGATTTCCGCTCCTTCTGAAAACGGTTCAGGTGCACCTTCAGTGGGGCTGCGAGGAGGAGCACGCAGCGGAGAAGAGCGACTGGAAAGGCAGGGTGATGCAGTTCTTTTGGGTGGAGGGAAAACTTGTTAGGAATAATAAACATTATGTCTAGTAAGCCAATAGTTACTCGTACTGCATTTTTTTAACAACATACTTTAGTAAGTGTGTGAATGGAATCAGGTAAGTCACCTGGAAGACCAGGAACTCTGAGGCAAAACAAAAGGGCTGAAGCTTCTGTGCAGGTTTAGCTTGCTGAAAGCAGAGGGCGTGCTGATTTGAAACTCGACTGAGCCTCTACCCCCTTGTTCTACAGGAGACCCTGTCCCACTGCGAGGATTTGAACCGTCCTTCCTACATGGAAGGATGAAACATGTACGTTTGTTAAGCAAATTATCTCACACAGTTTGAAATAACATTTAAAAACACCCATCTGTTTCTTAGGATGCTAAGCTCAATTCAATGTATTTAGAAAGGTCACCAAATTAACCAAACAAAATTGTACATTAATGAATAACTTCCTCTTTTTAAAGTGTGTACCTTCGCCTGTAAAATGACTCTCCACTGAAACCAGGTTTTGGCAGTTGCTCCAGTGTTTCTAGCTCTCCATTCCTGTTGGAAGGGGAATTTGGATGCCCTTTATCCATGTGGTGGAAACCCGATTTAGGTTTGCCCTCTGTATTATCCAACTCCTGCATCAAACAGTGTCTGATATTAGATATTGAACGGATGTATAGTGGTTATGTTGGTGGAATATATCAAAACCAAACAAAAATGTTTAGCCACCAGGAGTCACATTTTTCATTGTGAAAAGCTGCAAGCAGGGATTTCAGCCAGAGAGGTAAATAGAGCACATAAAGCAGATTTTGGATTATAGACAAGCAGGCCTCACAGATGAAGGAATGTAATGTTAATTGCTTAGTTAGTTGTGATTAATGCATTAGTACAACAAAACATGCAGCATATTAGATGACACACAATTCAAAAACTACTAATACATGCCAACAAACAAAACATGCTTGATTTTAGGCAAGCAGCTACTATGAGTTTAGTCAAGCCAACAATTAGGAGGTGACTGGCAGGAAAGATGCTACAACAAAGCAGCTCATACAGGGATAGAGCGCAATGGAGGTAAACTGGGAGCAGGCACTGACAAGTCTGCTGACCTGATGGGGCTTTGCTGGAGCGCCACCGGGAGGCCCAGAGCAACCTCTCTTTGGGCTGTATGGCCTTTCAGGCACTGCGCCAGGGGTGTAGCATTGGCGGGTTGCTCGCCGTGACCGCCTGGATAACCTTGACTTTTCCAGGGGCAGAAACGATGATGAGGATGTGGCTACAAGTGGGGTAAAAACCTTGCCCTGGCTTTGATTGGGCTGTGGCAGTGTCTGAGTTAAGGGAAAGGGATGGGGAAGGCGCTGAAGCTCAGACTCCAGACTTGCATCATGTTTGGGCCGCGGAGAGACAGACAGGCGGATTCGATGGCCAAACACGTCCTCATTTTCCATTCGCTTCGAGGCACGAGCTGCTGCCTCAGGACTGCCAAAACGGAGGACAGCTGTGCCCTGGGACATGCCCAGCACCTTGCCACCACAGTTGTCAGAGAGGCGGCGCAGCCTGCCTTTCACAGCGTTCCACAGGCTCTTGTCACAGTCGATAGGAAGGTTGTGCACATAGAGCAGGTTGTAACTGGGCTAAAGAAGGGGAGGAAAAGACAGCGAGCCTGTCTGTTTGTATGGTTTACACTTAAATATTGTTGTCCTCCTTTGTAGCAGAACATAATGGATGACTTGAGTGGTTTAATATTAGGAAAAGTTCTCATGTCTCTAAAAAAATTACTATGAACCTCAGATTTGCAGTTTATATTAATAGGCTCCTTTTATTGAGGCCATCACTTACCATTTTCCAAACAAACTAGTTCACAATGGTATGTGTTTTCTTAATAGGCCTACCTGTGTTTTGACAAGGATGCTTGGAGGCAGGTCGGCAGTGATTTCTTGAAAAGCCACATGGCAGTGGGCATGTTGCAGCAGAGCCTGTGATGTATGGTTACCATGGATCAGGATTACTTGGAAACCATGGCGATGGCGCAGGTCACTCAATTCGCTTGCAAAGTTTACATCCGCTGTTGACATAAAAAGGTACAACTGGCTGTAGAATAATTTGTTAAAACAAGGCCATACTAATGATGTGTGATTCTGAGCACAACACACATGATACTAGAACCACTGTCGCGGGTGCAGTGTGGGTTTCAGCAAAGCGCCGTAAGCTCTGCCGAAGCTTGTCATCAGCAGCATTTTTGGCTGTTGCATTGATGTGTGCCACGGTAACCTGATGATGCAAAATATTATATGGTTTCATACAAATCACCAGGTGGTGGCCTCATGAACATTGTTGATGGGTTACCTGGCAGTTGTTGAGTTCTTGGATAACTGCTTTATTCTCCTTGCTGATATCACAGACACAAATGAACTCAGCCTCACGGTGGCCCTGGAAGAAACGGCTGCGGATACGCTGGACCACAACCCCAGCCGACCGTCCACTTGGCACGCTGCAGTTCTCTATGTCCCAAAACACTCCCACTGGGGGGATGTTCTCTGAACTACTACTTTCTGGAAAACCTGGCCAACAGAGAAAGTTAGAACACTTTATAAACTTTACGTAACATTGCTAAAATTATCCTCGGTGAAATGGCTTTTTGCCGCCCTTATAAATTTGTGTCAATAAGCCATGACGGTGCAGTAGTCGCTTTTATCCCAAGGTTGTATAATTTCATTGAAAGAACCAGTTTCATATCTGTCTGATAAGGGATGCCACAATTTAACTTCAACATTTGACTGCCTGCTGGCAATTGTGTAAATAGGGATGCAAGGATTAACCAGTTTGACCATTAACCATGATTATTACCTAATATTAATGAATTTCATTCATACTTTACTTTTTATCTTATTAGTTATGCAATATTTTATTTAGTTCTATTTATTTATTATATGTTTACTGTGTATTCATTTTATTTTTATATATTTTAAAATGTTTTATTCATTATTAAAATTGTTTTTATCTTCATACATCTTACTTGTATTTTATCCTTTATCTCTACGCATGGTTCTTACTATTTTACAAGTTGTATTATTGTGCTGTGGGAGCGCCTTGTGTCAACATCCTGGTGGCCATGGTCTTATGACCTCCTGGTGCAGATGGCTCTTGTGATAGTGTTTACTCACATGTCTCCTCTGTACTCAGCCATGCATTCATTTGTTCATATAGCTGCATATGTGTGCGTATGTTTGGTATTTGTGTCTGTGATAATGGGGGATCTGGGTCATTGTTTTTAACTTTGTAAAGCACTTTGCGTTGTATTTATTTTATGTATGAAAAGCGCTTTATAATTAAAGTTTGATTGAATAAAGTTTCAGTTCCCCTCACTCTTTATAATCGGACATTATGCTGGTAGGTTATTTTCGGCACAATCTGCACAGAACGAAGACTAAGTTACACCTGCAGTGCCCACACTTATACACACCTATTGAAAAATATGTTTGTATACTATATTAAAAATGGCAGTAGGTCAAAGCAACAAACTTTTTGTACCCCACAAAAAAAAGCTGAAGTTGGCAGCACGGGAACATTTTGGATGCTTAAAAAATGACCAGGGAGTCATCGATGACGATGGCTAACTCATTTGCAAAACCTGCTAAAAGAAAGTTAATAATCCATCCATCCATCCATCTTCTTCCGCTTATCCGAGGTCGGGTCGCGGGGGCAGCAGCTTAATAAATAAATGATAAATGGGTTATACTTGTATAGCGCTTTTCTACCTTCAAGGTATGCAAAGCGCTTTGACAGTATTTCCACATTCACCCATTCACACACACATTCACACACTGATGGCGGGAGCTGCCATGCAAGGCGCTAACCAGCAGCCATCAGGAGCAAGGGTGAAGTGTCTTGCCCAAGGACACAACGGACGTGACTAGGATGGTAGAAGGTGGGGATTGAACCCCAGTAACCAGCAACCCTCCGATTGCTTGCACGGCCACTCTACCAACTTCGCCACACCGCCCCTATTATGTTATGTTATTAAGTTATGGCTAAAGTGTCTAATACGTCCAATAAGGAGCATTTGAAGGATCACCACTCCACTTTACACACTTAAGTAAAGGAAATACATAATAACCGAGTTAAATTATGTTCATGGCAAATTACTTAACAAATTTAGTTAAATATAAAGGTGTCACTTCCAGTGAGTAGCTTAGCATTGAGTTAGTTCAGTATAAACAAAACAGCAACAAGTACTCCTGTCAAAGGCTTTATTCAGTGAACATTTAACATTAGATTGCTTCTTCCCGTCTGTGTTGAATAAACTATAGACATTGTAAGTTAATATTCCAATTTTAAAACATAACATCAGGAGCTTGTAGAATTACAGCACTATACCATTGGACCAAATTATGTGCCCAACATCTTAAATGAGATTAAAATGAATAACAGGCATTGAGTTTATTACCAACATGAGTAACATTTTCCCCTATGAAAGCAATAAAGTTGATCTTACTCTTTAATTAATAATACAATTATAAATGTATTCATTATGTCCGTTTGGGCGGCAGCGATACTCTGTTGTAATACCCATTTCCACAAATTGTGGCAATATGACAATCTCAAATAAACAGAAGATGTCTAAAACTAATGTCAGATAAGTTTTTTTCTGTGCAAAAAATTATGACCAAAGTGGTGAAGTTGTATTTTCATTTGCACGTTAACAGTTTGGTTAAGAAACATCCATTATCATTTTTTATTATTAATTTAATCAGAATGCAGTAATCTTAGCACTGCATAAATGTTAATATTTCATTCTCTCTTTTGTAGTATATTTGATTAATATTTATTTTTGTAATCAGCCTGACCTAAGCCTTGATAATAATCTTTGTAATTTACACAACATACTTTCATATCATTTGATTTGATTTTTATTAAGGATCCCCATTAGCTGGTTGCCACGACAACCCACTAGTCTTCCTGGAGTCCACAAACTCAATACCATTACAAGTAAAAGCATATAATTATAACTACACAATACAGAAAAAAATAAAAGCATCAATAAGAAAACGAGCAAACAATTTACAATCACAGAATAATAATTACCATATAAATATAACTACACAATATAAAACCAAACAAAATCATCAACAAGCAAACTAATTTAAAGACTCAGATAAAATATTACTTTCTTTTTAAAAACCTGTTTACTTTCAATGCCGGTGAGAATTTGAGGCAGGTTATTCCAGAGCTATACAGATCTATAAATAAAAGATTTCCGCAAAGCATTCTTCCTGGGACGAGGGAGTACAAAATACAAAATTTGACAAGGTTGTAGACTGTAGGTAAGTTAGCTATAATTATTGAATAATTTAAATAGAGAGTACCGTAAGTTTACTAATTCAGTGTTACTATTTAAGGGTTGGAATTGGGGGTTAAATCCCCAAAAATTATTCCCAGGCGCAGCCACCGCTGCTGTCACTGCTCCCTTCACCTCCCAGGTGATGGGTCAAATGCAGAGAATAATTTCGCCACACCTAGGGTGTGTGTCACAATCATTGGTACTTTTAACTTTAACTTTAAGTGGGCCCTGTAGTCTGTAGTGAAAAAGTTGGGCCCCAAAGTCAAGAAGGTTAAGAACCCCTGTCCTAGTATATTGATTGGTTCTGCAGACACACACTCTAAGGGGAACCGTACACATTTTTCAAAAATACATATATGTATTACATAAAGATATTTTTGTTTAACATGCAATGGCCAACTTTACATATCATAGGCCGATGTAGAGAAGTAGGCTACAGCATATTAAATGCTAAAAAGTGGGTGAGGGCGAGAAAAAGCATGTTCGTTTTTTCAAACAGCAACCTGTTGGTAGTAGTCCATTTTAAATGGATCAATTGATTAACCAAGGAGGATTTGTGTTGAGATCTCCCAACAGATTTTTGTCATGAATGATGAATTGCCAACTTCAATGTTGTCCCAAGAAGGAAATGCTGGTCGATGACTGGAATTATAGACTTGCTGATCGCTGAAATGCTCAACTCTTATACAAAACCCAAAACCAGTGAAGTTGGCACGTTGTGTAAATCGTAAATAAAAACAGAATAAAATGATTTGCAAATTATTTTTAACCTCTATTCAATTGAATAGACTGCAAAGACAAGATACTTAACATTCGAACTGGTAAACTTTGTTATTTTTTGCAAATATTAGCTCATTTGGAATTTGATGCCTACAACATGTTTCAAAAAAGCTGGCACAAGTGGCAAAAAAGACTGACAATGTTGAGGAATGCTCATCAAACACTTATTTGGAACGAGTGTCACCACTTTGTGAACAAATGTGTGAGCAAATTGTCGAACAGTTTTAAGAACAATATTTCTCAACGAGCTATTCAAAGGAATTTAGAGATTTCGCCATCTACGGTTCGTAACATCATCAAAAGGTTCAGAGAATCTGGAGAAATCACTGCACGTAAGCGGGAAAGCTGAAAACCAACATTGAATGCCTGTGACCTTCGATCCCTCAGGTGGTACTGCATCAAAAACGACCTCAGTGTGTAAAGGATATCCCCACATGTGCTCAGGAACACTTCAGAAAACCACTGTCAGTAACTACAGTTCGTCCCTACATCTGTAAGAGCAAGTCAAAACTCTACTATGCAAAGCGAAAGCCATTTATCAACAACACCCAGAAACGCCGCCAGCTTTGCTGGCCCGAGCTCATCTAAGATGGACTTATGCAAAGTAGAAAAGTGTTCTTTCTGTGGTCTGACGAGTCCACATTTCAAATAGTTTTTGGAAACTGGACGTCGTGTCCTCTGGACCAAAGAGGAAAGGAACCATCCGGGCTGTTCTAGACGCAAAGTTCAAAAGCCAGCATCTGTGATGGTATGGGGGTGTGTTAGTGCCCAAGGCATGGGTAACTTACACATCTGTGAAGGCACCATTAATGTTGAAAGGTACATACAGGTTTTGGAGCAACCTATGTTGCCATCCAAGCAACGTCTTTTTCATGGACGCCCCTGATTATTTCAGCAAGACAATGCCAAGCCACATTCTGCACGTGTTACAACAACGTGGCTTCGTAGTAAAAGACTGCGGGTACTAGATTGGCCTGCATGTAGTCCAGACCTGTCTCCCGTTGAAAAAGTGTGGCGCATTATGAAGCGTCAAGCCCCAGTGCCAACTCTTTTTGCAATGTGTTGCTACCATTAAAGTCTGAGTTGATTATTTGCAAAAAATATTTAGTTTCTCAGTTCCAACATTAAATATCTTGTTTTTGCAGTCTATTCAATTGAATGTAAGTTGAAAAGGATTCGCAAATCATTGTATTCTGTTTTTATTTACAATTTACACAACGTGCCAACTTCGCTGGTTTTGGGTTTTGTAGCTGTCAGTTAATATACATGAAATTAAAATTGCACTAACCAAACTTTTGGAAAGTTTTGCCCAGGCTGAGTGCCAAACTGTCAGAGGAGGTGCCACAGCCATTACAAATGGGGATAGAAACAGGAGCTGGTTGGAGAACAGGAATATTGGGCCACGCCTTTTCTGACTCGGACACCAAACCATTCATTGGCTGCAAACAGGCAAAAACATTACAAATCCATATGTCTGTTAGACAACAACAAACAAACATCTCAAGAATACACAGGCACAAATTTCTAAGTCACCCTGAGTGATGTACATGACAAACATTAAAGAACTTCACCAACCTTCAACAAGCACTCCTGGCAGGAATGTACCCCCTTCACACAAACCGTGCGCGAAACATTTAGGTGCATAGGATTAGAGCAGAGATGTGCTGACGTGCCTGTGGTGGAGATAGCGGTGGAGGTGCTAGCAGTAGTAGTGTGTTCAAACAGTGCTGCACTTCTCTGGGTTCTTTTGACAATGGGACTGCAGTCCACACCACAGATATAATAGCCAGGAGAGGCCAGGTGAGAGCCATGCAAGGAAGCAGGGAGAGCAGAAACAGGTGGGACTGAAGGAGCCAAACAGGCAGAGGAGGGGAAAAGTCTGGGTTGATTGCATGGAAGAGTTTCAGCTGGGTAGGTGTGACAGAGCCCTGAACAGCAGGGGCGGTGGGACTGTGCTGAAACAGGCTGGGAGGTAGCAATGGAAGATGGCCTCTGAGGTTTGTAGCCACAACTGAGCAGGGGATCATAAACATCATACCCAGGGACACAGCTACAGCTGTGTTTGTACTGATCAACAGTTGAGACTACAGAGCAAGGCCCACACGTGCCAATTCTACTGCTGCTGTAGATAGGTGTTGCCAATGAGTCAGGGGCTACATAGTGGGAGACAACACCAGCTATACTACTACCAGCAACAACTCCAGCATTTGAGAATACATGGCCCTCTGTGATGCAATAATCACAGTGGGCGCTCGAGCTTACTTTGGGGCTAGCCCCTGCTTGTGGCTGTTGTGGTGGAAGCTGTTGTTGATGGGGGTCTTGCGTGAGATGGGTAGCAAGCAAACAGGGAGGAGGCAAAGGGTGGGGGGCTAAAGAAAAAAGCTGGGATGGTTGGGAGGACAATGTGTGGTGCAGAGGCGGAGGTGGGACATCTTTCAATTCCAGCGCAGTGTTTCTGCTGTCCATGTCATTTTCCTAGAAAACACACAAGATAAGCACATTGATGATATTTCAGTTTCTCCAGGATTTCACTGGCTCTTCATGTGATTGTTGCAGCATAAAACGCCTGATTTCGTGGCATTTTTCAATAGGTGCAATGTTTTAAGGCTTATTTGCTTCATTACCATTACATACCCTTGAGATTTTATGAATTTGTAATTATTGTTTTAAGTGTTTTTGTAAGCCTAACCCCAAAACGCACAATTAAAACAATTTTTTTATTTGCATCTTAAATTAAAGGCTTTCCAACATGTCAACAATTAAACAGTCCTACCAGGATCTCGCAGGCCTTTTTTGAGATGCCCGATTGTGCAAAGGCTACTCCCAAAAATTGCACTAGAGAATGAAGTTAAGTGTTGCGATACAATTGCTGGAAAAAGTGAAAGTTGCAAAAAATTGTTTGGATTTACCCTACGTAATTATACTGTGACAGAGACATTTGCTAAAGTAATGAACAAATAAAAAAACTGAGAAAAGCTTCTGACCCAAAACGGCACACAATGTGATAAATATTTTTGCTACTACAAATTGTATAGCCTTCACATGAAAAAAACATTCAGTTAAATATAGTTTTTGCTAAACACAAGTAAACAATACATATATTTAGGAACATTGGGAAATAAATGACACTTTGTATACCAGCTGTACACTGACTACTCTAAAGAATATCCAAGCTTAATTTCTAATGTTCTCCCTTGAAATACTGTACTGTAATACAAATGGTTGAATGGTGTACTTGCTATTGTGAGATACCGACAGGCATATGTATATATTAAAGTTATATTCAATATATTTTGTATTCATAAGGTGTACATTTAGGTTTAGTGTATTTAACACATATCTTTAAAGGCCTACTGAAGCCCACTACTACCGACCACACAGTCTGATAAGTTTATATATCAATGATGAAATCTTAACATTGCAACACATGCCAATACGGCCGGGTTAACTTATAAAGTGCAATATTAAATTTCCCGCGAAACTTCCGGTTGAAAACGTCTATGTATGATGACGTATGCGCGTGACGTCAATGGTTGAAACGGAAGTATTCGGACACCATTGTATCCAATACAAAAAGCTCTGTTTTCATCGCAAAATTCCACAGTATTCTGGACATCTGTGTTGGTGAATCTTTTGCAATTTGTTTAATGAACAATGAAGACTGCAAAGAAGAAAGCTGTAGGTGGGATCGATGTATTAGCAGCTGGCTGCAGCAACACAACCAGGAGGACTTTGACTTGGATAGCACACACGCTATCCGACGCTAGCCGCCGACCGCAGCGATGATCGGGTGAAGTCCTTCGTCGCTCCGTCGATCGCTGGAACGCAGGTGAGCACGGGTGTTGATGAGCAGATGAGGGCTGGCTGGCGTAGGTGGAGCGCTAATGTTTTTATCATAGCTCTGACGAGGTCCCGTAGCTAAGTTAGCTTCAATGGCATCGTTAGCAACAGCATTGTTAAGCTCCGCCAGGCTGGAAAGCATTAACCGTGTAGTTACAGGTCCAGGGTTTAATGGTATTGTTGATTTTCTGTCTATCCTTCCAGTCAGGGGTTTATTTCTTTTGTTTTTATTTGCAGTTAAGCCCGATGCTATCACGTTAGCTCCGTAGCTAAAATGCTTCGCCGATGTATTGTCGTGGAGATAAAAGTCACTGTGAATGTCCATTTCGCGTTCTCGACTCTCATTTTCAAGAGGATATAGTATCCGAGGTGGTTTAAAATACAAATCAGTGATCCACAATAGAAACAGGAGAAAGTGTGGAATCCAATGAACCCTTGTACCTAAGTTACGGTCAGAGCGAAAAAAGATACGTCCTGCACGGCATTCTACTCCTTCACTCTCACGTTCCTCATCCACGAATCTTTCATCCTCACTCAAATTAATGGGGTAATCGTCGCTTTCTCGGTCCGAATCGCTCTCGCTGCTGGTGTAAACAATGGGGAAATGTGAGGAGCCCTTCAACCTGTGACGTCACGCTACTTCCGGTACAGGCAAGGCTTTTTTATCAGCGACCAAAACTTTATCGTCGATGTTCTCTACTAAATCCTTTTCAGCAAAAATATGGCAATATCGCGAAATTATCAAGTATGACACATAGAATGGATCTGATATCCCCGTTTAAATAAAAAAAAATCATTTCAGTAGGCCTTTAATCAACAGTGTGCTCCATCTGCTGGCATGTTTATTGTTTGTACATGTCACCAACTTACACACAGTCGTGCAACATTTTTAAAACAAACACCACCAAAGGCTGTCTTATATTGTTATTATTATTATAATAATAATTATTATTATTAATATTGCTATTACTGGTATGTCTTATCTGCTCTGTCGTTTACAAATTGCGGGCATTCTTTTGCATTCATGCATATTTTACAGTTGAAAGTTGATCGTAAACTTTTGTTTACGTTCCAACACATTGCACATAGATTACAAACACTTTCGGTGAAAACATTGTGTAACGGTTTTGAGCAATCTATAACAGTGATTTTTTATTGTAAATGAGTGAATAATGATTAATAGATGAATAAATGAAATAATCTTTGATAAAGTAAACTAGAGATCAACCGATATGTTTTTTTCAGAGCAGATACCGAATATTTGCAGTCAAGGAGGTTGATAGCATATATTTGGAGCCAAAATTAATTTGCAGTCAAATGTATTTAGACATGAATGTCAGTAAACAGCTGGACAAGGCTTTAAGTTGCTGTTTTTTTTAACACTATTTTTTAGGAAACGTCAGACCAGTAGCGACATAATGTTTATGGTGGCGCTAATGTGGTTAATTTAACACCAAACAACATCAGGGAAATTCAAAAACACCTTCATAACGTGTGTCTAAGATGAGCATCAACATTCGCATTTCAAAATATAGGAAATCTCCGCAGCACAGGTTTTTTTTTAATACAAAATACTGGTATTTTATGTGTATATATTGCATTTTCTGATGTAGTGTTGTTGTATTCAATAACTAGCCCTAATGTACGGTATGCATCACAGGGTTTCCCCCAAGATTGCCGAAATACCTGTGGCGGTTGGGGCGTGGTTAGGTGCGTGGCCAATATGACATTAAAAACGAATCTGTTATTAATTACAGTATTAATATATATTTTTATTGCTCTATTTTTCAATTGTTCATGCAATTGTACAATGATACTTTAAGATTTTTGTTTCCTACAGATTTCTCCAATCTTTTTAGTCACTCTTTCTTTATTAATAACGACTGGCAACAAATCTAGCATCCATTTCTGGTGTTATTGTGGACTGTACTCATGTTTAGAGACGTTTAACTTCTGTAGCTTCATGTCTACGATGAAAAGTGAGCTGGCGGCATACTTGCTTCACGCTGCTGGGAGCCTTTCTCCTTTCTTAAAAGCCGCCACTGCCATCTTAAATTTTGAAGATCAAAGTTCAAATATGTATTTTTTCGGCAACTAGTTCATAGTGCGCAAATAAACTACCGTAATTTCCGGACTATAAGCCGCTACTTTTTCCCCTCGTTCTGGTCCCTGCGGCTTATACAAGGGTGCGGCTTATTTACGGCCTGTTCTTCTCCGACACCGACGAAGATGATTTCGGTGGTTTTAGTACGCAGGAGGAAGACGATGACACAATGATTAAAGACTGACTTTTCATATACCGGTAGGCTGGTTATTTTGATAACGTACAGGCGAGCACTTTGTATTACTTTGCACCGTTGTATTATTAATGCTGTTCGCCATGTCAAAGATGTGAAAGTTTGATTGAATGATTGAAAGATTTATTGTTAATAAATGGGACGCTTTGCGTTCCCAAACAGTCATCTCTATCCCCTCCGTGGTACCAGGAACCCCTATATACTATGGTAATTACACATCAAAACCCTGTGGCTTATAGTCGGGTGCGGCTTATACTGTATATGGAGCAATCTGTATTTTCCCCTAAATTTAGCTGGTGCGGCTTATAGTCAGGTGCGGCTTATAGTCCGGATATATATATATATATATATATATATATATATATATATATATATATATATATATATATATATATATATATAAATTCACACTGTAACTACCTGCTGGTGTTAATACGTGTATTATTGTGTTATGATGTTAATTTTATTATTATTATTATTTACCGTGTGGGCGATTAAGAATGAAAAGTGTTGTTGCGTGTCTCGGAGTGAAACACAGACATGTGTGCACTGAGGAAATACTTGCTGAAATTGCGTCTGTTGGAATAAGATGGGCAACAAAAGCTAAAAAGAGCGTCGGACTTTGTGTATTTTCTTCTGGACGCTACAATACATTCTTTTACTTTATTTTGTTTTTAAGGTGTGGCGGCTAACACGTTGTCGTGGCGCACCTACACAATCAAATACATTAATGGGAAACCCTGCATCATGTAATTGGAAACTGCATAAGCAAATATTGTGTTAGGAAACATATAAGCAAGCTAAAATATTTAAGTGTTCAATAATAACACTACTTAAACTAGCGATCTTCTCATCAAGCTTTTGTGCTGCCAATTCCGATCATTCATGAGCAAGGTCGGCCGATACCAATTAGATACCAATCACATGCATTAATTCTACATTTTTCAATGTATTTATGGTGCGTGCTATTGATAGTTTAACAATATCTATGCAATATTTAAACTAGTTCCTTATTCTTTTATTACATACAATTTTATTGAGCAAAACTAAGTCAATAGTACACAATAATTAAAACGCAAAATCTATCTGCTACTTATTTAGACCCTTAGGTTTGTTCTGTTTGAAATAGAACAAACCTCGCGTTAAATTTGTAAACATTTAACGCCCCAAAAATTATTTCTGAGAAATTTAAAATATCAAATCTGATCACACTCTTATGGATCACATACTGATACTACCTGTAATATCGACACCACCAATTTATGGATCGTTCTGCCCTCCTCTTACATGTGATGTACTGACTGTGACAATACTGACACACCAACAGTTAAGTTATCCTCTCTAGACTCCTTTTAATCTACTTGATCATTTAATTATTACAGGGACTTACTTTCTGTTGTAACTTGGTTTCATCTACACTTTTTAAACTTTACTAAGCACTTATTTATTGGTATTGTTCAAAACTAGGTTACCTTAGCTGTTAGCATCCCTGTTCCTGGCTTTGTCTGGGTGTGTAACATGTTTAACCTCGTCCTCTAGTGACAATACTTGATACTAAGAAATGAAGTTTACCTTTTGTGATAATTATTAGTTTAGGGGAGCAACTCCACAGTGTATGGAGACAAATAATTAGCTGCTAGCCGCTTGTCAACCAAGGAAGATCAACACTTGTGATCGGCTTTTAAAGGCAGTAATCAGCAATGGCCGATCACACTGTTTTTCACGAATACCACCCAATATCGACAGTGACCGAACTGTTCAATAATGAAACTTTTCATTTTCCCACCAATGTGCGCTAACTTACACATTCCCATGAACATCACATAAGGAGATCTGGACATACCCTTTTATTTGCTTGAGAAGGGACAGGTGAGTCTTTGAGGTTCCATAGAGGAGTCAAGCCCTCCGTTTTAGGATGACTGAGCCATGGGGAGTTTGTAGGGCTGCAATCGGATCTCTCCTTTTCCAGTCCTTCCATCATACAACCTGGAGAGATCTCTCACCATACTTTTATCTCCCTCCTCTCTCATTCTTTCCGGCTGGAAAAAACAAAAGTGCTTGGTGACTCACCTGACTTTGAGGCGAGTGTTAATGTATACAGCACACGTAAATATACATGGCAAAACATTTTGTTAAAGGACCCCTACAACAAAACCAACTTTTCTTACCTATCGGTACCTGCTGTTGTGTATGTGCATAAGTCCTGAAATTTTGAAATCAAACCATGAAGGTATGGCGGAAATATTTTTAAAATAATATTTCCTTCCTTCCTACTTGTGCCAAACGAGCTGTTTGGAATTTGCTCCTTTTGTGAGGTCAACGGATTATCCATACATGGTATAAATGTGCCCAGAATGCCTTGCGTGCGTCCGCCACCGTACTTTGCGCTGTACTTAATAGGCTCCTTCTTTTTTTGCCATCTTCTTTTTGTGGGGCAGACTGCCTTGTACATGCACATGTAGGCCTGGGCGATATATGGAATATACTCGATATATCGCGGGTTTGTCTCTGTGCGATATAGAAAATGACTATATCGTGATATTCGAGTATACGTTCTCACACAGTTGCTTTTAGCTGCGGGCATTACACTACATGCGTTCCTCACTCTTTCTTGTCTCTATTTCTCACAGAGACATAAAACAAGCGCACCTACATCACATACTGTCGCGCGTGCAACGTCATACGCCCTCGCGGAGCAGAGAGGTAGCGGAATGGGTAACGTTAGCTGTGATGCTAGCGGAGCGGTGTGAGTGTAATACGAGAGAAAGAAGGTGCGAATCTGGTAACAAATGAAGGAAGAATTAATTCCCAAGAAAAATAGCACAGGATCCATCGTTTGGCGGTGGTTTGGCTTCAAGCGGGAAGATGTTGAACAAACAGTAATATGTCAACTATGCGGCAAAAGCGTTGCCACAAAAAGTAGCACCACTGCTAATGTGTAGCATCATTTGAAAAGTCACCCGCTAGAGAATGAAGAGTGCTTGAAACTCCGCATGTCAACATCTCAGGTCGGTGCCACACCCACAAAATGCCCAAGCAACCATTTCCAGATCAACACCGTATGAAAAAAATTGTCAACGACAGAAGGAGATAACGTAACGAAGAACATACACTATTTGATTTCCTATTATGCAGCTAATTTTTATTTGACAGTTATTGAAATATCTTGTGACATCATGCACAAAAGTGCACTTTATTTGTTATAAACTATTGTAGTGGCGTTCTGTACAAAAAGTGCACTTTAATTTAGTGTTGTTTTGATAAGTCATCTTAGTGACATCATGCACAAAAGTGCACTAATAGCTTGTTTTAAACTGTCTCTGACAATATTGAACTTTGTTTTGAAATTACATGAATGTTTGTGCCACTGCTTAATAACTGTTTAATAAATACAGTTTTGGTAAATTTACTTAGTTTTGATTTCCCTCTCTGCATGAAAGTTTAAAATGAGCATATACTAATGCAGTATGAACAACAATGTTTTAATGTAGACACATAGAATCATCATACTGCTGTGATTACCGTATATGTATCAAGTGTTCATTCAAGGCTAAGGCAAAATATCGAGATATATATCGTGTATCGCGATATGGCCTAAAAATATCGAGATATTAATAAAAGGCCATATCGCCCAGGCCTATGCACATGCATCCTCCACCGATGCCATTTCTAATACAAACTAGCGTATGGTTCTCACTTATATTTGTCAGTAGACTCACTATGGAAGCGCAAAAACTACAACAAAGTGGGTGGCGAGAAGACGCAGTCAAAGTGTAGGCAGTAAATAAAAATTGCAAATCCTGAAGAGGCGGACAGAAAGCGTCTCAAAAACGGTCAGTAAAATGTTGACCAAAGAACCAGTATTACATGTTATGCAGACCACAATGAAGTGTTTTAAATGTAGAAAAAACATTATAACATGACTCCTTTAGAGCAAGACAATACATCTTAACCTGTGGGTGTATAAACGTTTTCCACTGACTTCTGCATACAGAAAAACATAATTAAGCCGGGGGATACTTTTTTGATGTCCTTCACATTTTTGTTACTAACTATAAACAAATGTAATGCTGGTGAGAATATACTATGAAATATATATACCGTATATATAAAAGGGAAAACTACCTACATCTTAGCTTTGTGTTATAAATCAGTGGTCCCCAACCACCGGGCCACGGCCCGGGACCGATTGGTACCGGTCCGCACAAGAAATTTTTTTTTAAATCAACATAAAAAACACAATATATACATTATATATCAATATAGTCTGCAGGTATACACTCCGTAAGCACACATGATTGTATTTCTTTATGACAATTTTTTTTTTTTTTTTTAAATGTAGAAAAAACATTATGACATGACCCCTTTAGAGTAAGACAATACATCTTAACCTGTGGGTGTATAAACGTTTTCCACTGACTTCTGCATACAGAAAAACATAATTAAGCCGGGGGATACTTTTTTGATGTCCTTCACATTTTTGTTGTTAACTATAAACAAATGTAATGCTGGTGAGAATATTCTATGCCAGTGGTTCTCAACCTTTTTTCAGTGATGTACCCCCTGTGAATTTTTTTTAAATTCAAGGACCCCCTAATCAGAGCAAAGCATTTTTGGTTGAAAAAAAGAGATAAAGAAGTAAAATACAGCACTATGTCATCAGTTTCGGATTTATTAAATTGTACAACCGTGCAAAATATTGCTCATTTGTAATGGTCTTTCTTGAACTATTTGGAAAAAAAGATATAAAAATAACTAAAAACTTGTTGAAAAATAAACAAGTGATTCAATTATAAATAAAGATTTCTACACATAGAAGTAATCATCAACTTAAAGTGCCCTCTTTGGGGATTGTAATAGTAATCATGAACTTAATTCTAAACATTTCTTCACAAAAAAATAAATCTTTAACTTCAATATTTATGGAACATGTCCACAAAAAATCTAGCTGTCAACATTGAATATTGCATTGTTGCATTTCTTTTCACAGTTCTTTTTGACAGACATTTTTAGTGAGGGTCAAACTATCATGGCATGGGGGAAACTCTGGGTTTATGGTAATGAATGGAATAGCCTACTTGATTTGATGTTCACTTTATGAACTTACATTCATATTTTGTTGAAGTATTATTCAATAATCTGGGTGTTAGAATGGACCCTCACTTGACCTTTGAGGCTCAAATAAAACAACTGTGCAAGACCTCCTTCTACCACCTCAGGAACATTGCTAAACTCCGCCCCTCACTCACTCTCTCTGATGCCGAGAGGCTCGTCCACGCCTTTGTCTCCTCCAGGCTAGACTACTGCAACGTGCTTCTTGTCGGGATCCCCAGCAAGAACACCCAGAAGCTACAGTACTTACAGAATAGTGCTGCTAGGATCCTGATGAGAGTGCGGAAATATGACCACATCACCCCAATTCTCAAATCCCTTCACTGGCTTCCTGTTCCACTCAGGATTGAATTCAAAGTCTCCCTGCTAACCCACCAATGCCTCCATGGAAATGCCCCCCTCTACCTCAAAGAGCTACTCACCCCCAAATCCTCCACACAACACCTCCGCTCCGGACAGGCTAACCTCCTCCAACCTCCGAGGACAAAGCTACGAACAATGGAGACCGGGCTTTCTGCTCCGCCGCTCCCAGTCTGTGGAATGCTCTCCCTGACCACCTGAGGGCACCACAGACTGTGGATGCTTTTAAAAAAGCCTTAAAAGCCCTTCTTTTTAAAAAAGCCTTTTTTTTTTAGATATGTGCATACTAGCTATAGCTATTTGGCTGTTCTAGTTTTTATTTCTAGTTATTTCTTTATTATCTTTTTTTACTTTAATACACTGTAGCACTTTCAGATTGTTTACTCAATATAAAGTGCTTTTTACAAATAAAATATATGATTATTATTATTAATATATTTATAAAGGATTTTTGAATTGTTGCTATTTTTAGAATATTTAAAAAAAAATCTCACATACCCCTTGGCATACCTTCAAGTACCCCCATTTGAGAACCACTGTAATCTATGCAACATATATATATAAAGGGAAATCTACCTACATCTTAGCTTTGTGTTATAAATGACAAAGCAAATAAAGTGTGACCGATCTGATGTGAGGCTCCGTCTGATCTTGTGGTTTACAAAATAATAAATAATTTTTAAAAATAAGCGCGGGCGCCCACGTGTTGGACTTTGGACACTAAGGAAGTAAACAATGTAGACTGTAACGTTTGGTAGCCTGTTAGCTGGAAGCCATCGTAAGTATCCATACGTGTTAGGTTACTAACTCTTAACAAGACAACTAACTTAAACCAGGTAACCTAGCTAAACCAATATATTATATCGAATCCATTTTAACACGTACCTGGCGGTGTTACATGATACAAGTACACTGAAGCTAACAAAGGTTAGCCGAGTTACACGCACACCGCTGGGCACTTTCAGTACGCGTACGCCATTTAAAAAAAGGGCCCTTCTGTCCACAACAGCACTCGTTAACAATGTCAGGCGTCGTCTGGATAAATGGTGGTTGAAATACCTGAGAAGGTCTCGTTTGTCACATCTTTCTCAAACAGACTGCTCCACTCAGCCCGCACGACATGAACACCCGCACCTTTTTTGTAACCTCCGTCTGCCGTAAAGCACCCCAACTGTCGTAATTTTCAAAATGGTTATAATTTATTTCAAACATGCATACAATTACAATATGATACATCACATACTTCCAGTTTGTCTCTGCAGCATGTACGACAAAGGAGTAGGAAGAAGCACAGCTTATGTATTCCTCACCCTTTTTGTTGGAAAGCAATTTCAAACACATTTGTTTATACTAAATCTGTAGCACAACAGTAAATAAGTAAATAAATGGTCGAGTAAATTAATCAAAAGACAAATGAGTAAGTAAATGATTATTAAATTCAAGTAAACAAGTAAAGGTCTCATCAATAAATAGTTAAGTAATGATTCACATAACGAGATGAATAAGATGCAAAATAAAATTAAGTTTGCCAGATTCCAAGTGGGGAAAACCAATATGACATGACAGCACTTTGAGAAAATGCTTGTTTTATAACAATATTAAATGTCTTATTATTAAGATTATTTATATATATATATATATATATATATATATATATATATATATATATATATATATATATATATATATATATATATATATATATATATATATATATATATATATATATATATATGTGTGTGTGTGTGTGTGTGTGTGTGTGTGTGTGTGTGTGTGTGTGTGTGTGTGTGTGTGGGTGGGTGTGTGTATGTGTGTATTTAATGTATACAATATTCATTATTGTTTTGCCATCCATTCGTACCGTTCACATTCCAATAGTTTTGTTTGTATTTTTTATTAAACAGCCTTGGAGTGGTATTACATGTTCATGTAGTAGGTCATTATTTGGTTAAATAAATAATTTGTGAATTTTAGCGAGCACTGCTTAATTTTCCATGGATGCTTAATTTTGCTCGCTGACTGGTAGCCACTAGCGCCTCCTAGTGGCAGCGGTACGATGATTACAGTAGCGGGACAGCAGGTTGAACAGTGGGTATAGATGCATGAACAATAGCTGCGCATACTTCTGTAGATTCTTGTTCTACTTGCACTACTTTATTCATGGTAAATTAAACAAAAAACAAACAAAGCATTACTTAAACACCATGGCGATTGCACACGTAGCAACAGAATATGTTTTTTCGGATTTTTTGCTGAAAGACCCCACGGAGGCTAAGTACAAAGGGATGCGCCTGGAGCTGGCTGTGGACAAAATAGTCACCTTCCTGGCCGTGGGACTACCTTTGTTTCTCATCTCGCTCGCTTTTGCTCAGGAGGTGTCCGTAGGTGAGTTGCTGTGAATTTGAACGCATCCTCTGAATATATACGATCTGTAGGAATTATTAATATTATAATTATTTTGATCCATGTTCCTCTCAAATATACAGTACATAAATACTGTTGGTATAAAAATATGTGCATTCCTTTATATAGGTGTGAATAATGTTGTAGTGTAAAGGCCCCACCCTTTAATCACGCCCAGACAGTTACAGGGCGCCTCTACTGCAGCTGTTGCTGAAGAATATGAAGGAAGAAAAAGCTTGTTGTGTGCATTTCTCCATGTGCAAAGTATTCTTCCCCAACCTTTACCTAACTCAGGGGTCGGCAACCCAAAATGTTGAACGAGCCATATTGGACCAAAAATAAAAAATAAAATCTGTCTGGAGCCGCAGAAATTTAAAAGCCTTCTTTAAGTGATATAATGAAGTCAACAGATTATATAAGTGTCTATATCAGCTATATTAGCCTACTATCAAAATTACTATGTGTCGCAGGCTGACACAGATCTTCATTGACAGAAATGTTGAAATGTAATATTTATTCTACGCATTTTTACAACATTGGAAAACATTAGTAACACACAGGCTTCTCAGGGGTTGAGATAAATCCTGGGCCAAAGGTATAGATGTACAAACCCCGTTTCCATATGAGTTGGGAAATTGTGTTGGATGTAAATATAAACGGAATATATTGATTTGCAAATCCTTTTCAACCCATATTCAATTGAATGCACTACAAAGACAAGATATTTGATGTTCAAACTCAAACGTTTTTTTTTTTTTTGCAAATAATAATTAACTTAGAATTTCATGGCTGCAACACGTGCCAAAGTAGTTGGGAAAGGGCATGTTCGCCACTGTGTTACATGGCCTTTCCTTTTAACAACACTCAGTAAACGTTTGGGAACTGAGGAGACACATTTTTTTAAGCTTCTCAGGTGGAATTCTTTCCCATTCTTGCTTGATGTACAGCTTAAGTTGTTCAACAGTCCGGGGTCTCCGTTGTGGTATTTTAGGCTTCATAATGCGCCACACATTTTCAATGGGAGACAGGTCTGGACTACAGGCAGGCCAGTCTAGTACCCGCACCCTTTTACTATGAAGCCATGTTGATGTAACACGTGGCTTGGCATTGTCTTGCTGAAATAAGCAGGGGCGTCCACTGTAACGTTGCTTGGATGGCAACATATGTTGCTCCAAAGCCTGTATGTACCTTTCAGCATTAATGGCGCCTTCACAGATGTGTAAGTTACCCATGTCTTGGGCGCTAATACACCCCCATACCATCACAGATGCTGGCTTTTCAACTTTGCGCCTATAACAATCCGGATGGTTCTATTCCTCTTTGGTCCGGAGGACACAACGTCCACAGTTTCCAAAAACAATTTGAAATGTGGACTCGTCAGACCACAGAACACTTTTCCACTTTGTATCAGTCCATCTTCGATGAGCTCAGGCCCAGCGAAGCCGGTGGCATTTCTGGGTGTTGTTGATAAATGGTTTTCGCCTTGCATAGGAGAGTTTTAACTTGCACTTACAGATGTAGCGACCAACTGTAGTTACTGACAGTGGGTTTCTGAAGTGTTCCTGAGCCCATGTGGTGATATCCTTTACACACTGATGTCACTTGTTGATGCAGTACAGCCTGAGGGATCGAATCAGAATCAGAATCAGAATCAGAAATACTTTATTAGGGGAAATTAAAAGGTCACAGGCTTAGCTGCTTACGTGCAGTGATTTCTCCAGATTCTCGGAACCCTTTGATGATATTACGGACCGTAGATGGTGAAATCCCTAAATTCTTTGCAATAGCTGGTTGAGAAAGGTTTTTCTTAAACTGTTCAACAATTTGCTCACGCATTTGTTGACAAAGTGGTGACCCTCGCCCCAACCTTGTTTGTGAATGACTGAGTATTTCATGGAATCTACTTTTATACCCAATCATGGCACCCGCCTGTTCCCAATTTGCCTGTTCACCTGTGGGATGTTCCAAATAAGTGTTTGATGAGCATTCCTCAACTTTATCAGTATTTATTGCCACCTTTCCCAACTGCGCCACGCCAATGTGTGTGTCCAAGTTAAAGGAAATGGCGGGTTGCCTTCTTCGAATGGATTTATTACAATCTATGCAAGCTGGGTAACGTTTCCTGTGGTCTGGAACAACATGGCACACAGACAATGCAGCCAATATTACATACAGATAATGTGTCATGAGAAATGCAGATATAAATGAAATACACAGAGGACATAGGAAATTAAATGAGCTGAAATATACCTACAAGTGAGGCATAATGATGCAATTGTTACGTGTACAGGGGAAGAAGACGGCACAGACAGCAAGGACGTCGTTTAACTCTATATTTATGATCCAAACAAGGGAAATGAGGCGTGTAATTAATCCAAACTATGTATGGTGCATGTGCGACTATGTTGGCTGCATCTCAAATTGCATAAATCCAATAAAACATTTAAAACAAAGTCAAACTGACAAAAAGGAGATGACTTAAAGGGGTGCCTTGAGGAATGCCTGTCACGTATATCACAAGTTTAGACCCATTTTTGCTGGTAAGGTTTTAATGTCAATGCAAGGATATGCCAATGTTTTTTTTACAGTGGTCCAGTTCCTCAATACAAAAGCAGCACTTAAGGAATTTGCTGTAAAAATGTTTGTCCCCCAAATTTTTTACTGAACTCAATGGCCAGTTGAATAGCATTGTATGTCACAAACCTGCTTTGTGGTTAGAGTGTCCGCTCTGAGACTGGAACGTCGTGAGTTCAAACCCTGGCCGAGTCATACCAAAGACTATAAAAATGGGACCCATTGCCTCCCTGCTTGGCACACAGCATCAAGGGTTGGAATTGGGGGTTAAATCACCAAAATGATTCCCGAGCGCGGCCACAGCTGCTGCTCACTGCTCCCCTCACCTCCTAGGGGGTGGAACAAGGGGATGGGTCAAATGCAGAGAGTAATTTCACCACACCTAGTGTGTGTGTGACAATCGTTTTGACTTTAACTTAACTTTAATGCTAACTGGTATATTCACATTACAATGTACATCTGTTAACACATTTTGAGGTTTGAACCCTTGAGGGTTAAGTTGCCAGATTTTTGACCGGTGCACCCAGAACAGCCCACATCACCCCCGTTTTATCCAGTCTTCATTGGCTTCCAGTTAAACTCCGTGTTGAGTTTAAGATTTTAGTCCTGACATTCCGTGCGTTGCATGGTGGGGCCCCTCAGTACATCACTGACTTGCTATGCTCCTACTCTTCGGGGCGAGGCCTCCGGTCTTCAGGCCAGGGTCTTCTAACGATCCCAAAAACTAGTTTTAAAACGCGTGGAGACCCTGGCATTCGGCTATAGCTCCCAGACTCTGGACCAATTTGCACCAGTCCCTCCGTGATCTTGACTGTGTTGAAACATTTGAAAACTTCTCGTTAGTAAATATTTTAGATATTGCACCTTTTAACTATCATTTTTACTCACCTTTGTATCCTTTTTATGACGTTGCCCCTGTTTTAATTGAATTGTTTTACTTCACCTATGTTTGTACAGCGCTTTGGGATTTTATCTGTGTAAAGTGCTTTATAAATACAATTTACTTAAGTTACAGTAGAGATTTTAGCCTGAGGTCCCAAAAAGGCTCATTTTTGTAAAAAAAAAAAAAAAAGTTTAGATGAGATAAAAACCTGAGTCACATTTGTGTTGCCATATCAAGATATGTTTAGGGGAAAAGTACATTAAAAGGGTAGTAGCCATGGCTCCTGCAGAGAAATATAAAAAATGAAAGATTTTGAATTTGGACATCTTCCGCATTACAATGTTTGTAGAGCGCAGTTTTGGAGTGTGTTGCTTCATTTTTGTATAGGTTCCGGTTGGTTAATTTAGGATTTCTGACCAAATTCTCAGATTTTTGTATCATGTGACATTATCCATGTATCCACAGAAGGGAAATGTCTTCATTGTGGACTACAAAATCATGGAGGCTCTGCCAACAACAATTATGGCTGGTAAACCTGTTCCTTTGACAGCTGCCCTGTGCCTGCTTTACTTGACTCCTGCCAAGAAACTAATGCCCATTGCAATTCAGGTGTGCCTTGTTTTCATGAATCGCTCGCAAAAATATCGCAAATACCAGCTTGTAAGAACCTTCTTCCTCGCAGCTCGGCCAGATACCCTCCAAGGACAAACCTATTTTCCTTCCCAGTGATTCTGAGGTGGACTGGCTGCTGGCCAAACTGTACGTGAGGCATGTCGACACCCTCCATGGCGAGTTTGTCAGCCATTTGCACAACACTCATTTAACAGCGGAGGTTTTTGCCATGGCGACCCTTCGCAACCTGCCGAAGATTCACCCTCTGTACAAGGTAAAAGACGCAGTGAGTGACTTTGTCTGACGCTAACCTGCCACTGGTGTCCTCCAGCTGCTGATACCCCACCACCGAGGTACCCTTTATGTCAACACAATGGCCCGTGCTACTCTTTACGGTCCTGGGAGAAACCTTGATAATGTAAGGAATGCTTTTCTAGCTGATTTATTTCCCCCTCCACCGTCTCCTTTCTAATTACATTTTGTTGTAAGACTTCGCTTTCCGCAGATGGACAGGTGGTGCTGATGAGAAGGGCCCTGGCCCAGTTGACCTACGATTCACTTTGCCCTCATGAAGAAATTGCTGCCAGAGGCCTGGAGTCTGTTCCTAACTTCTATTACAGAGATGACGCTTTCAGGCTGTGGAATGTCATTAACAGGTATCTAATTGTTTTGAAGGGGACATCTAACTACTATCATCCGATACAACATCTGCATAAACGTACATACTTTTACTTTTGTATTTTATGGTGTGGTATGCTTGTGTCTGAGCTTATATTTGAGATCTTCAGGTGATATCATCTGAAACATGTTTTGTGCTGATGTCAGATCAATATCAGATCAGGACACCCCTTTTTTATTTATATAAATCCGATAAGATATAAGCACACGCTATAGTGTGAGGAACTCTCAAGGCTGCAGTGGTAGTGACCCAAAGATGCAGGAACCAGGCGAACGAGGATCAGGTAAGAGGATTTTAATATCAAAACAGAAGGAAGCAGTCGTGCATGTAAGGTTGTTAACATAAATCAATCCTCGAGCCCTGAGGAGCAGGCGAGGTAAGCATAAATAGCCGCCTGATTATTAACAGCAGGTGAGGGGAAACCACTCTCAGGGAGACAAGGCGGAAATTGAACCAAAATAAGAGCACTGATCGGAAATAAACACAAAACAAGGAAACAAAAACAGAAGTGAAGTAACAGATCGTCACACAGTACATTATTTTGTAGTATATAACGTTGGAAAAGGCTTACCCAGAGAACAATGAAAGGCAATTTATGACAGTCTTAATTGAAGTTCATTAAAATTAAGCATATGACTGAGTAAATTTAATGATTCAAACACGTTTGTTACTGAATACGTTCTAAAATGGCTACAAACTCTATACTTGATACACTAGAGTAACAAAAGAAACATAGCACAGGGCATAAAACAATGAACGGAAAATCACTCCATAGGGAGGAAAAAGGCGATAGCAAAATTCTAAGCTGATCTAATAACGAAAAAACAACAATCTATGATAAACTACACAAAAGGAAAATCGCTCATGCAGAGGAGGAGACAAGAAGCAATAAACAGAAAGTACACTATAAAGAGCTAAGAAAACTACAAACTAGAGCGCTCCAAATGGAGGGAAAAAAGTAAAGCAAAGCACTATGAAATTAGCCAAAAAAAAACTGACCAAAAAACTTTAGCAAATCAAAATCACTCTTCCTCAGAGGGTACAAAGAAATCACGGAATAAGGCGAGGCAATACTTAACAACTTGGGATAAGACTGTGGAAGACGGCTGGCGGTACACGACGAGACGATATACTCTGGCAACAAGACAGGGGAAGACGAGGGCTATATACACATGAGGGAGGGTGACACAGGTGGACACAATCAGGCAATCAGGAAAGACATCAGACAGGAGGAAGAGCAAGTGGCCTGAAACGAGAGGAGGATTAGACTTTCAACATAAAACAGGAAGTTCGCCAGACAACCCCAAGACAGGACTTCCCTCACCGCTGTGTGACAAAAACCTTAATCCTAGCCTGATTTAGCCATTTCTTTATCACTTTTGATGTCTGTTTGGGGTCATTGGCCTGTTAGAACACCCAACTGCGCCCAAGACCCAACCTCCGGGCTGATGATTGTAGGTTGTCCTGAAGAATTTGGAGGCAGCACCAGTTCCATTGGCAGAGAAACAGGCCCAGAGCATAATACTACCAACACCATGCTTGACAGTAGGATGGTGTTCCCGGGATTAAAGGCCTCACCTTTTCTCCTCCAAACATATTGCTGGGTATTGTGGCCAAACAGATCAATTTTTGTTTCATCTGACCACAGAACTTTCCTCCAGAAGGTCTTATCTTTGTCCATGTGATCAGCAGCAAACTTTAGCTCCTGGAGCAAGGGCTTCCTTCTTGCATGGTAGTGTGTCAGTCCATGGCGATGCAAAACACGCTTGACTGTGGACACTGACACCTGTGTTCCAGCAGCTTCCAATTCATTGCAGACCTGCTTTTTGGTGGTTCTCGGTTGACTCTTGATCATCCTGACCAATTTTCTTTCAGCAGCAGGGGATAGTTTGCATTTTCATCCTGATCGTGGCAGTGACAAAACTGTGCCATACATTTTATACTTACGAACAAGTGTCTGCACAGTTGCTCTTGGAACCTTAAGCTGCTTTGAAATGGCTCCAAGTGACTCACAATAAATTCACAAAAGAACCAAACTTCATGAAAGTTTTTTGTGACCAACAAGTATGTGCTCCAATCACTCTATCACAAAAAAATAAGAGTTGTAGAAATTATTGGAAACTCAAGACAGCCATGCCATTATGTCCTTCACAAGTGTATGTAAACTTTTGACCACAACTGTATTTAGATTTTTAGGTTGAATGGACATTACCACTTAGCTAAATGTTTTTGTCTTACAACTACCTCTAACTGCTGCTATTGATTTAAGTAGACCATGAAATAGTATCTATTTTAAAGACCACAGTCTCAAAGCATATTCTAATGCAGTGGTTCTCAACCTGGGTTTGATCGAACCCAAGGGGTTCGGTGAGTCGGGCTCAAGGGATCGGCGGAGGTCAAGACACACCCGACTCATTGTGTAAATAAAAACTTCTCCCTATCGGCGTATTACGGATACGGCAACAGCTGAAGTCACACTGATTTGCAGGTGTGTAATTTGTTGTGAGTTTATGCACTGTGTTGGTTTTGTTCTTTGAACAAGGTGATGTTCATGCACGGTTCATTTTGTGCACCAGTAAAATGGTAACACTTTAGTATGGGGAACATATTCACCATTAACTAGTTGCTTATTAACATGCAAATTAGTAACATATTGGCTCTTAACTAGTCATTATTAAGTACTTATTAATGCTTCATTCGGCATGGCCTTATTATAACCCTAACCCTCTAACCCTAACCAAATAACTCTAAATTAAGTCTTTGTTACTTAGAATATGTTCCCCATATTAAAGTGTTACCAACAACATATAACTTTGTCTTGAATTTGAAAAAAAACATTCTATTTTTCACTAAAGGATTCGGTGAATGCGCATATGATACTGGTGGGGTTCGGTACTTCAAACAAGGTTAAGAACCACTGTTCTAATGGGATATCTTAATACCAGTGGTGTGCCGTCAGGGCCAGCAAGGCCTTATCTACTGGCCTAACATAACCAGAAATCATGATCATAATTAAAGATAAAAGTCATTTTTGATTTACTTTCCCTAAATATCTAAAAGTATTCATACTCTCTTCATGTCATATTATGCTCCTTCCAATGCTGTTTTTAATTGTAGTTTGTATCCAATCAGAATTTAGATAGCTTACGTTGCCATCAGTGGCGGGCTGTGTGTTTCCCACCTAGGCCTTCAGTGATGTCCTGTGTCCAATGATTACCTCTCAAAATATGTCCCCACATGACCATTGCTGGAGAAATACGATACCGAAACACATTTACGCACTACTGGGCATTGAATCACCACCAACAGTGTACAAAACAGGTTCTTTTCTGGCGCATCAAAAAATCAATAAACCCACATCAGTAATTAAAACATATCTTATGTGTTACTGTAAAAATAAAAATAGCAAAAAACATTAAACGTGAAAAAGTAAAGAAATTAAATATCTGAACTCACAATTTGTAGAACTCATTCGAGCTTCCGGAATTGGCCGACATCATCTCACAAGATTGTTGCAAAAAATCGTCACACTTTTTTTATTTATGTGAAACATTTTTTATACTTTGTAAATCAAATTTAATTTTAATTATAAAACAAAATCATGGAAAAGAAGTCGCAAAATAACAACTTTAACATCATTAACGATGAGGTGGCGACTTGTCCTTTGTGTACCCTGCCTTCTGGGATATGAACAAAAATCAAACACACATTTCATAAAAATTCCTTAATCAACTACGACCGATATTTGAATCCATGAGTAATCTGTGCCTTAAAAATAGGACAAATGATGTGCGACAAAAGGGAAATTTGCCATTGCAGGTGAAACTCAAAACATATGAGTATCGTAAAAAGATTTGATTATTCCAGCAATCAGATTTACAAGGTGAAACTAATACATGACATAGGCGCATAACATGCAACTGAAAATATGTCAAGCCTTCTTTTGATCTAATATTGATGATTAAGGTTTATAGCTTTTTTTAAACCTGAAATTGCAAATCTCAGAAAATTTGAGGTTTTCAGAAACTGTAAACCATTATCATCAAAATGATCAAATAAAAGCCTGATATATCTCACTTTGCATGTATTTAATTTATATCAAGGGCAGCACGGTGGGGAAGTGGTTGCTCTCAGGGAGTAGATCCTGAGTTCGATTACCGGGTTTGGGGTCTTCTTGTGTGGAGTTTGCATATTCGCCCCCTTCCTCCCACCTCCAAAGACATGCACCTGGGGATAGGTTGATTGGCAACACTAAATTGGCCCTAGTGTGTGAATGTTGTCTATCTGTGTTGGCCCTGCGATGAGGTGGCGACTTGTCCAGGGTGTACACCGCCTTCCGCCCGAATGCAGCTGGGATAGGCTCCAGCCACTCCACCGACAAATCTTTTTTTGATAAAGTATCAGGATCTATTCCATTGCCTAGTTAAGATTTTTTTTGCCCGTATCTGACTTTTGCAGGAAGATCTAGGCCCATTGCTTACTCAGATAGTTCGCACGCTGCTTGCTGCACAACAGCCATTTGGCTTGGTCGACCACCACTGGTTTTCACTTCCGGGAAGAAATCACGTGTCGGAAAACCAGCAATAGGGCGTGAGTTAAAAAAAAATGCTAATGCATCCATGGCACCACTTGTTCCCATTGGGTTGAGTTTTTTCTTGCCCTGATGTGGGATCTAAAATGTCGTTGTGGCTTGTGCTGCCCTTTTGAGACATTTGTGATTAAGGGCTATATACCGTCAGTGAACTTTGATTGATTGATTAGAACTGTAAATGAACTTTTAGTTGATTTTTTTCTTAAATTATTTTTTTTGTTCTACATTATAAAATGTTAGAAACACTTTGAAGGAAATCGTGAAATCTTGAGCTAGATTTACACATGCTTACTATTTTGCCAGTCGTGGGTGCCCTCGGAGTCAAAGCAAACCCACAGTAACAAACTACAGGGCAAATTAATCAATAAAAGTTCGGAGACGATTGGACCATGCAAGACGTAGTTATTAACATCAAATATTAGCATGCTAACGTTACCACTCTGACTGCAGCTGGGACTGCTGCGAGAGGCTACTGTCAACCTGACTGCATGTAAGGAGGGGCTCACGGCAGCACCTGTGATACATGCTAGCATGTTTCCTAAACATCGGAAAAAGTCGTTTTTGAGAAGAAAAAAAAAGTCTCTAAGTGTAGGAAAGTCTCAGGCTTTAGAGAGAAAGTCACCAAGTTGGCAACACTGTTAGTGCATCTTTAATTTCACATGAAGCGTTTTGTGATTGTGAGCAATCAAAACAATCAAGTTTGGTACATATTTGGGAAATGTATGACCCTTAAAGGGAACCAACGATGAAGACCATAGAATGTGTGACACACCATGACCGTGTGCACAATTGTTTCAACATTTTCATACCATTAGTATTCTTTTCACACTTGTCTGGCAGATAAACTGTGGTTGCATTAAAAAAAAAGGTCTTATGTTTGAATCTGGAATTGACTATTTCTGTTCAAAATGAATTCCGTAATTTGAAAACATCACTGCACATCATAATGGCAGCTACAAATTCCATCTTAAAGATCTAAAAAAATTATTTGGGAATGTCAGGCGGGCCAGATTGAAAAGCACAGGCGACCTTAATTTGCCCATGTCTGCATTAGAGGGTGTGCATGGACACTGGGACTTCACATGTAGGTGTGAAAATTAAAATAAATAAACAAACTATTTGAGTAATCAGACTAATTCGGTGCATGGAAACATAGTGAGTGTGCTCTTAACTCGAAACACTCGTATCTGCAATTAACATCTCAAATTGAAATCAATTTAGTTGGTGCTCGACACTCCCAAAACAGCACAATTTGTAAAAATGTTTGGACATTAGAACACAGTGAACGCTGACTTTGGAGGTTGATCCATTGGACAGACCTCCCACAAATTAATAGTGGAAAGTATTTTTTGCTTTAATTCAAGTGAGCATAAACAAAACAAAAAATGATGTTGCATTAAACCGAGCTATATGATGGTTGACATAAGGGTGACATTCATCCATCCATTTTTTAGTAAATACTAAAATCAAACAGTCCATGATGTAAACATTGATGAGTAAAAACAAATCCTGGGAACGTGCTGTCATTATTTTCTAGATTCACACAAGTCTAGAGTGCATATATTGCAATAAAAATACAGGTGAACGATTTCTTTGTGCTTACAAAAGGGAGTCACTCGTGTTTGCAGTGCTAAGGCAATGCTCTCAATAGTGTTTTTAAGTACTACATCCATTTAACATTTAAACAGACAGTTTGTTGCATGCCTGTGGAGTGTACAGTAGCAATATGACTTGTATTGTGGTTATGAATGCACCAAATTCCCCAAAAATGGCATGTGATCAGTCCGGTACCGACCAGAGGCGTGGATAAGGGGAGACGTGGCGCAGGGTGGGACTCAGCAAGAAGCCGTCCAGCTCGGGACACAGAGCAGGGAGGGCCACGGGCTCAGCCCTGTGCTCTACTGTGTTGTAGTGGCACTTCTGGAGGTGCTTGGCCATGCTGGGGACGTCGCTGCAGCCCCATTTCAGCACTGGGGTGAAAGCAGTGCTGAATCTCCACACCTGAAACCAAACAAAAACACTCAATAGACTATTTCACGTAACGATCTAGGTGGGAAATGTGCTGCAAGTACAGTGGTGCAGCTAAAGTAGAAGACCAATTAAAAAGATACACAAAAACTGAAATGTGTTCTTCGCAGCAAAAACGGCCCATTGAAAAGCATTAAAAATGCAATTTTTTTTAAAATCATAACCCAATCCTTTATATCAGACCTGGGCAAATCAAGGCCTGGGGGCCACATGCGGCCAGTTAAGCTTTTCAATCTGGCAAGCCGGACATTCCCAAATAATTTTTTTAGATCTTTAAGATGGAAACTGTAGCTGCCATTATGATGTGCAGTGATGTTTTCAAATGACTGTAAGTCTTGAACTATACAAAGTATTTCAATTGTTGGAATCTGTGCCTTTGCATGATATACTAGTTACTATGGTAATCTAATTAGTGACTATGGTAATCTAATTAGTGACTATGGTCATCTAAATCACAGCAGCTCAGACGAGGCACCAAGCAGTGTGTCCGTTTCCACAGAGTGTTTCCAGGGCGGCCAGCCTGAAATGCGGGTGTCAGGGACAGACGCGGAAGGAGATTTCCACAACAAAGTTCTAAAACTTAGTGATGTATCAGATTGTAGGTGGGTTTGTTTTTTTTACCCTTTGCATTCATATTTCGCTGTGTTTGTTGCGTTTCGCTTCATTGTAAAATATGTCGATTGAGAGGGGGTGTGACGTTCATATGTTGTCAATAATGCTTTCTCGTTCATAGTTGACATTGTACAGCCCATATTCTTTATTTTCATGTACATTCTGGGTGTCTCATTCAGTAAAACATTTTTAAATGTCATTCTGTTTTTTCAGGCGGTCTGTCATAACGTTTTTAGCATTCAATCAGACATTATTGTGAGGTTTTGTATTAGTGTTCCTAAAAATAGATATACTGGCCCCACAGACACATTTTTTTCTCTAAAATTGGCCCCTGAGTCAAAATAATTGCCCAGGCCTACTTTATATCAATGATTGTACTACTGGCATTCAATTGGTACATTTATCCACCAGAGGGCACTAATTCTTCCCTACATATTCAAAGCTTACAATTTCTCCCATTTTGCAATTTTCTGCAAAAGTGCTACTCAAAAAGGACTACAACTAACTCATTTGATAGTCAATTAGTCATGGACTATCGTAACAATGAGTCACCTAATTTTATTATGAAGCGTAATAAATGGTTCCTATCTATCCATTGGCTTTTCAGCTTAAAATATTTCTGGAATGTTATAACAATAAAGATTATTACTTATTTATGAACTGTACTTCTCATTAAGCTTCTGCAAAACTAAACATATCTATTAAACTTTGGTCCATTTAAAAATCAAGCTGTAGAAAGCAATTAAAAGTACCACAGATTTTTTTTTTAGGAATGCACAAATAATAGTTGTCCCTTGCTACTACAGCACATCGCGCTTCAAATATTGCGGCTTCACTACATTCCAGATTTTTAGTTTTTTTTTTTGTTATATGGCAGAACATGCAAACACTACACAGAAAGACCCCCGGAATCGCACCCAGGACCTTCTTATTGTGAGGCACCAGCACTAACAATATATGATAATAAATGTGGCTGACGGTAGACATTTTAATTATATCGTTACATGGAGATAATGCATGTGTCCCGAAAATTTGACGGCAAATAAACTAAGTTTCTTATAATGACGAGGAATAGCTAAACATGCTTTAACATGCACACACACGAGGATACAATAAGCCATGCTAACCGCTAACAGGAAAGCTTGGTGGATCGAAATTGAAAGGACAGAAGAATAAATGCTAAATACATTTTAACAGAAGTGTACTGTAGATAGAACAACGTTGCAACCGAAAATAACCAGATAGGAACAGTCAATTAGCAAATAGATTAATAATATTTTGGAGAAAATATACAATGAGAAATGAGGCAACAGGACGCCAATTTAAGAGTCCTAGTTACTCTGAAATAATTATATTATCATTACATACCAAATAAAATCATATACATTGTTATCGCGGGACAATGCAATATATATTGCAATGTAGATTTTAGGCCCTACCGTCCATCCCTAATTACAGTGTAGTATTTGTCGTGTTTTCTTCAATAAGACATCTTCACATTGGTGAGACTTTAATGTGGAACAATATCGAACGACAACAATGAGACGCAGCATCGGACATTTAGGGCGGCACTTCAGGCGAACTGAGACTGAACAAATCATTTATCAGCAGCTTTCCGAGCAAAGTGGAGACAAACTCTTTTGATGCACTTCAATTTCAACACCAATAAAACAGCTTTGGCTTGAGCTACTTGGAATGACAACACAGGACACACAATGCTCACAAGACAGAATGCTAACAACACAGTGAAAGATCGTATCTGCGACTGTTCACCGAGCTTTCGCGGAACAACTTTTGCCTGTGGTTTCAGCACTCAAAGCCCAATTCTAATTTAGAAGAATTGCCCAAAATCGGACAAAATATTTCCACCTTTTGGTCGTGTTTTAGTAGCTAGGCGACGGCCATAGCAATGACGCTTGGAGGATCTAGCGGGCTACTGGTGAGTACAGTACATTAAAACACACTCAAGGTTACTATATTGCAGTGCTTCTCAAATATTTTGTTACGCCCCCCTAGGAAGAAGAAAATATACTCTCCATTGTCTATAAAATTGTTATAACTATACCTCTGCATAACATGGTAAGCTTAATAACATTAAAGGAAACAATACCGCCTGACATCGTGGCCCGCCCCACTATTTGAGAAGGACTGCTATATTGGGTGAAACAAATCTATATGGGTGTTGTTTCATGTTTACAGTGCTCTAATGTTAAAAAAACATATTTAGTAAGTCAAAACAGTTTTTTTTTCTTTTGAAAATAATAATCCTACTTTGTGGAAATCCGTGTATGGTGGTCATTGTCTGGTCTCCATTAACTGCCATAAACAAGGGATGACTGTATCATTATAAAAGTCAAATACGGCACTTAAATATTAATTAGCCTAAGGATGTTAATGTTCTTGACTCTAGAAAGCTACACACAGATACACTACCGTTCAAAAGTTTGGGGTCATATTGAAATGTCCTTATTTTTGAAGGAAAAGCACTGTACTTTTCAATGAAGATAACTTTAAACTAGTCTTAACTTTAAAGAAATACACTCTATACATTGCTAATGTGGTAAATGACTATTCTAGCTGCAAATGTCTCGTTTTTGGTGCAATATCTACATAGGTGTATAGAGGCCCATTTCCAGCAACTATCACTCCAGTGTTCTAATGGTACAATGTGTTTGCTCATTGGTTCAGAAGGCTAATTGATGATTAGAAAACCCTTGTGCAATCATGTTCACACATCTGAAAACAGTTTAGCTCGTTACAGAAGCTACAAAACTGACCTTCCTTTGAGCAGATTGAGTTTCTGGAGCATCACATTTGTGGGGTCAATTATACGCTCAAAATGGCCAGAAAAAGAGAACTTTCATCTGAAACTCTACAGTCTATTCTTGTTCTTAGAAATGAAGGCTATTCCACAAAATTGTTTGGGTGACCCCAAACTTTTGAACGGTAGTGTACATGGACAAGGTTTGGCTGGAGGACTTTGGCTAAAATGATAGTTAAAGGTATTGTTTTTACACAGTTAGCAAGAGAGCAAGGTAACAATTATCCTCCACTGGAAGTCTGACATGGCTCTGCTTGAAATGCACCGCCATGAAAAGAGAGGTCCGCTTTGCAAAAATCGCATCGAGTTGTTTGTGTTTTTGACGTGTTTAGGGTGAAATGTTCCCACACCTTCAATGTTTTTGCTCGTGTTGTTGTTGTAGTGGCTGCAGCTAGTTTTCTCTTCCTGTTGCTGACTCGCGTTCTATGTCCGTTTCTACCAAGAACAACACAAGTGATGACATCACAGACTATCGACAAATTGTATTATAGATTCCAATAACTATTGGCAATTTCAACTTTCAAATAAAAAAAAAAACTAAAAAAAAACTAATTTTAACTGTGGAATTATCATTGGGATGATATACTTTTAAAAGTGGCACACATGTTGATGTACCTCATTTTTAATGCAGTTTTTGGGAAGTTGACAGTTTTTGTCTGTAGGTTCAAATGTGTGAGTGCATTCTTAGGACCTCCTAAAGATCCAAAGAACGAGGTGTAAATTGCATTGCACTTCTTCATTCATCCTTTTTAGTTGTACTATTAATAGGGGTTCAATTATTTTTTCACTTCCAGCTTACTTTGTGTTTAATCTGCCACGAAACCGCCCTGCGCCCACTGGAGCACTGTGTCTTCTCCCACTGCAGCTCCACTATGCCTCTGGTCTGGAGGAGACCGCTGCACACGTCCCTCATGGTCCGGGATACTAAAGACAGCTGGCACAGACTGAAACTGTCCAGGAAGCCAGTTATGTGCCACAATATCTCATGCGGTAATCCGCTGAACAGGTTGGACTGGGAATCGCCTGAAGGTTTTGAACCGGGACACGGCTGGACTCCGAAGGACCTGAGCCGCCTGTCAAAGATTACCTTGGCCCCTGGACGCGAGGGGTAAAACCTCTGCTGGGAGAAGGGGCAGCCGTAAAAAGCGAGGGGGCAACGATGCGCTATCCACCCGTCGAGACCAGGCTGAATGTCACCGTGGACATTAGTGAAATGCGAGGAGAACTGATCCCGGCGAAAAAACTGAGCGCAGATTTCTTTCAGGACAAGACCACGCCATACGGGTCTGGGATGGGTGGCTAAGGCCATGTCGCCGACCCTTATGTAGTTCTCCGGGCTGGCCGCTAAAAAAGAGAAGGTCTGCGTACCGAAATCAACGTGGCTTCCGTCAATACCAAACGTATCCGAGATCTTCTGAGAGTCTCTGGACTTTTCCAGGCAGAAGATGTTCTCCTCTGCTGTGATGACATCAATTTCTTCAAGTTCCATGGGGTCGTCACCCTGTTCCAGATCAGCTTTGTCCTCCATCTTAGCTTGTGATCGACACAGAGACTTGTCATGGTCAAAACCCTGACAGCTGTGCGGCATCCACTCAGGCTTGTGGCTTTCTAGGACCAGCCCCCTTTCTTGTAGCACCACATGACCAGCCCTTTGCGCCACTCCCTTGCTGATGTGCACGGGAGTTCCCTTTTGATTGATCTCTAGACACTCAGTTATTGAACTATTTGTATCTCTTTCTTCCTGACACCCATTTGCGCTCAGTCCACGCTGCACGAGGCGGCCCAGTCTACTCGCCTGGAGAGTGGCCTCTGCTCTCATGCCTTCAGTGCAGCTATCAGGGGCATTGGCACTGCTGACCAACTCCAAAGCGGTGGCCAAGCTCCTCGCTGTCTCCAAAGTGGCCTTGTGCAGCTTAGTGTCGTTCTGCTCATTCAGTCCAATAATTCCATTAATGATTCTCTCTCTCGCAGATTCTGCGGAGGATGAAGATTGTGACGAGAACGGGACAGTTGGCTCTATTACCCTCACAATCTTACTCTCTGTGCTCAGCGAACCCCTCTCGACAGGTGGCGCAACACCACTTAACTCCATAGTACAGCACACCACCCCGGCAGGACACACCTCTAGATGCGCATACGTTTGTTGGCGCACCACAGTGGCAGGGCAGCCATAGGCACTGTTCAGGCAGGGGACTCTCAAAAGAGGGCACAGGAGGTGGTGCTCCTCGGCTTTGCAGGAGTGAAAGATGGCCCCGCACACCTGTGGGCAGGTGATAAGATCGCAGGAGAAGCCCAGCTGTGGTCTGATCATGCATCTCTGGTTAACACAGCTCATACAGTGAGAATGGTCTTCATCCATCTTCACAATTCTTTACTGCAAAATACGAGGACAAAAACACATTTGTTGGCATTGAATTGGAACATAGAGACTTAAAAGAATCCCTCCAGGATTTCACAGGCTTTTTTGATGATTGTTTCACCAAGTGTAGCACAGGAAATATATATGGAATATGTAGTGTTACTTATCATTCACGGTAAGAAAAGCTGCAAAAATCATTAAAAGCTGCAGCTTTTAAAAGAAAGTTGCGGCATTTTATTCCAATAACAATTAATCAGCCTTAACCTCAAAAAGCACAAGATTTCAACACAAATTGGACAACAAATACCCTGTTGATGTTTTACTTGTGTTATACCGCGCTGATTTAAAAGTAGACACCAGATGGCAGTAAAAGCACATAGGCAGAGCTTATTGTAAATTTACTGTACTGTTTTAATGAATAACAACTAATAATAGTAATAATTAATTATAATTACAGAAACAATTGCAACTTGTGGTGCCCTGTCATCCACAAGTTTTCCATATTAGTTTCACGCTTAAAAAGTGTTAAGTTAAAGTATTGTAAACATTCATTTATGTTCTAACACATTAACTTTTAAAAGAGCTCTGTAGCGGTAATTTTTGTTAGTAAATGAGAGATTATTGTCGCACTTCAATATATCTGTCATGTAAATGCTGCCTCTTTGCGAGGTCAGCATTGCAAATGAGAATCTGTTTTAAATGCTCTTACCTTTAAAATAAATGTTCTAATAAATATATAAAAACATTTAAACGAGGAAGTTATTGGCTATATACATTACCCAGAAAGCTTAGCACTGTAGAAAGGAACTCGAAGTAGCACTGAGCTATGCGGAAGGACGACAACTGCTGTTTGAGCAATAGATATATTTTTTATATATTGTTAAATGTGGTTGTTCATGCTTTGGCTACACAAAAAAAACTCCATTAGTTGTAAATAGACAGTTGACGTTTGCGTTTGAGCGCCGCTCAGAGATAACTTTGATAAGCGGAAATTTTGTTGAAAAATGTGTGGAGAAGTTGCGGACATTGTGCAAAGTTGTGAATCTGCACGTAATTTGAGGTAACGGTTGAATTTGCACATTGGCGAATCCCTAGAGGGACCGATAAATCAACTGTAATGAGATTGCTTGATGAAAGTTCTTAACTGTAACCGACACGTTCCATAATGAAATTAATAAAAAGCAAAACCGCATGGCATGCTGGATGACCCGCGACTACATTCATATGCATAATAAATTATCCTTTAATCAATGTGATCGCATTCAGAGGGAAGGGGAATCATGCCAAAATCCAGCACAGTACGAATGGCGTAGTAGAGGGCTAGGGAACCTATGGCTCTCGAGCCAGATGTGGCTCTTTTGATGACTGCATCTGGCTCTTAGATAAATCTTAGCTGACATTGCTTAACACGGTAAGTAATGAATAATTCCGCTGGAAATAACAGTGTTAAAAATAACGTTCAAAATATAAAACGTTCTCATGCATTTTAATCCATCCATCCGTTTTCTACCGCACCTGTTCATGGTTGCGGGGGGCTCAGCCAATCCCAGCTGTCCGTCGGGATGCAGGAGGGTCGCATTAATGGTAAGAAGTATTTTATTTATGATTGGTTAGCTTCAGAATAACAATGTGATTAAAAAGAATAAGAGAGTTATTGTACTCTAAAAATGTGGATCTTACTTAAAAATGCACGCATTTAGTTGTATTCAGGGAAATACCGTTTACAATATTTGGCTTTCATGGCTCTCGAATGCAGCTGAGATAGGCTCCACCACCCCCGCGACCCCGAACGGGACAAGCGGTAGAAAATGGATGGATGGATTGGCTTTCTCAGCCAAAAAGGTTCCCGACCCCTGGCGAAGTATGCCCCGAACTAAAAATGTTACAGCAAAATAACCTTTTATTTTTAACTCTATTTTAGTTAATTTTAGGGTTTTTACATTGTTGTGACTCTTTCCTACAGAGACCCTGAAGGGACATGGATGTTTTGCGAGACCTGGCGACGATACTTTTGGCGAGGATACTTTTGGCGAGACCTGGCGAGACCTGGCGACACTTTCTGCGAGACCTGGCGACACTTTCTGCGAGACCTCGCGACACTTTCTGCGAGACCTGGCGACACTTTCTGCGAGACCTCGCGACACTTTCTGCGAGACCTCGCGACACTTTCTGAGAGACCTCGCGACACTTTCTGAGAGACCTCGCGACACTTTCTGAGAGACCTCGCGACACTTTCTGAGAGACCTCGCGATACTTTCTGAGAGACCTCGCGATACTTTCTGAGAGACCTCGCGATACTTTCTGAGAGACCTCGCGATACTTTCTGAGAGACCTCGCGATACTTTCTGAGAGACCTCGCGATACTTTCTGAGAGACCTCGCGATACTTTCTGAGAGACCTCGCAAAAGGTTTTTTGCCTATGTCAGTGAACCGGAAGTAAAACAGACACAGCGATGGTGAACCGGAAGTGAAACGGACACAGCGATGGAGAAGCCTACCCATCATCTGTGCTCTGTTGTGGGACCAAAATACGATTTGATGTCTTTATATGCAAGGCCAATACTAAAATAGAAATCAATAAACTTCTCCCACGGATGATGTGTAGGCTCCTCCATTGCTGTGTCTGTTTCACTTCCGGTTCACCATCACTGTGTCTGTTTTACTTCCGGTTCACTAACATAGGAAAGAAAACCTTTTGCAAAATCTCGCAAAACATTTTTCCCCCTCCATGTCCCTTTAGGGGCTTCGTAGTTTCCTATGATTGTAGCTGATATAGACGTCAGCACCCCCGCGACCTCGAAGGGAATACGCGGTAGGAAATGGATGGATGGATTACAGGAGTATAAAAAAAAATGATGTTCAGGTTTAATACAAACCCCGTTTCCATATGAGTTGGGAAATTGTGTTAGATGTAAATATAAACAGAATACAATGATTTGCAAATCATTTTCAACCCATATTCAGTTGAATATGCTACAAAGACAACATATTTGATGTTCAAACTGATAAACATTTTTTTTGTGCAAATAATCATTAACTTTAGAATTTGATGCCAGCAACACGTGACAAAGAAGTTGGGAAAGGTGGCAATAAATACTGATAAAGTTGAGGAATGCTCATCAAACACTTTTTGGAACATCCCACAGGTGAACAGGCAAATTGGGAACAGGTGGGTGCCATGATTGGGTATAAAAGTAGATTCCATGAAATGCTCAGTCATTCACAAACAAGGATGGGGCGAGGGTCACCACTTTGTCAACAATAGCGTGAGCAAATTGTTGAACAGTTTAAGAAAAACCTTTCTCAACCAGCTATTGCAAGGAATTTAGGGATTTCACCATCTACGGTCCGTAATATCATCAAAGGGTTCAAAGAATCTGGAGAAATCACTGCACTTAGGCTGTACTGCATCAACAAGCGACATCAGTGTGTAAAGGATATCACCACATGGGCTCAGGAACACTTCAGAAACCCACTGTCAGTAACTACATACAGTTGGTCGCTACATCTGTAAGTGCAAGTTAAAACTCTCCTATGCAAGGCAAAAACCGTTTATCAACAACACCCGGAAACGCAGTCGGCTTAGCTGGGCCTGAGCTCATCTAAGATGGACTGATACAAAGTGGAAAAGTGTTCTGTGGTCTGACGAGTCCACATTGCAAATTGTTTTTGGAAACTGTGGACGTTGTGTCCTCCTGACCAAAGAGGAAAAGAACCATCCGGATTGTTATAGGCGCAAAGTTGAAAAGCCAGCATCTGTGATGTATGGGGTTGTATTAGTGCCCAAGACATGGGTAACTTACACATCTGTAAAGGCGCCATTAATGCTGAAAGGTACATACAGGTTTTGGAGCAACATATGTTGTCATCCAAGCAACGTTACCATGGACGCCCCTGCTTATTTAAGCAAGACAATGCCAAGCCACGTGTTACATCAACGTGGCTTCATAGTAAAAGAGTGCGGGTACTAGCTTGGCCTGCCTGTAGTCCAGACCTGTCTCCCATTTAAATTTGTGGCGCATTATGAAGCCTAAAATACCACAACGAGACTGTCGAACAACTTAAGCTGCACATCAAGCAAGAATGGGAAAGAATTCCACCTGAGAAGCTTAAAAAATGTGTCTCCTCAGTTCCCAAACGTTTACTGAGTGTTGTTAAAAGGAAAGGCCATGTAACACAGTGGTGAACATGCCCTTTCCCAACTACTTTGGCACGTGTTGCAGCGTGTTAATTATTATTTGCAAAAAATAAATAAATAAAGTTTATGAGTTTGAACATCAAATATCTTTTCTTTGTAGTGCATTCAATTGAATATGGGTTGAAAAGAATTTGCAAATCATTGTATTCCGTTTATATTTACATCTAACACAATTTCCCAACTCATATGGAAACGGTGTTTGTACTTGAAGCAGCCTGCTCCACAGTGTAATAGTCAAAGTCGTTTAGGTTTTAATAACTTAGACCTTTAATCAAGCTTTTTTGTAATAATGAAAGCAAGTCCAAAAAATGGCATGTTTGTCTACAAGGCTGAATACTACTCCACACACAACGCATTGCAAATACTTACAAGTCAAATATTACGATTGCAACTTAACTTTTGGTGTTTGCGAAACATAGGCGTAGCAGTTTGTTTTCTTCGAACAGAAAACAGCCTTTTTTTCACAGGACGACCTATTTTAAGAAGCCCTTGTTACACTGCTGTCATGTCTTGCGTATGTAGCTTTAGCTTGAGTCATCTCTACGGAGCCCTTTGGCTAATAACAACTAGCATTGTCGGAAGTTTACAAGTGCATCCATGCTAAAGTTAGCATTGAAACTGTACGTTATCCTCTTACCTTTTGTCGTTGGGTGACATGCATGTATATATAAATTAAAATAAACCTGCAACGTGAATGATAAGTAACTTATTCCCTACGCTACACTTCCTGGTCCACTTCCTGGACCTACTTGTCTGCCGGGTCACGTGACCGACAGAGTTACGCCATTTACCGTAACTTTATCTTCTCTATTATATGGCGGGTCGCCGCCAATGTTTTTCTTTCTTTTTTTTTATTTGTATTTGTATTTTTTAATGACCAACAAATATACATTTGAAATTCACACAAAATTCAACGCATTTTCAACATCAAGAAAATAAAACAAAAGCAAATACAGATAGGGGGGTAATAATACTAAAAAATATTTTTTTAAAAACAAAATAAAAAAGGCAAAAAGGGCTAACTATATAATTTTAAATGTTTTTAACAAGGATATCAATTGAAGGGCTTTTGTACTCATTTTCCAAGATTTTATTGTTAATTGTCACTACAGCAGGTCCAAAATAATGGCATGTTTGTCTACAATGCTGCAAACTGCAAAAGATAAGAGCACTACTCATCCTACTCAGTGGCTCTTGTGGTTAGAGTGTCGGACACTCTAACCACATGACAAAAAACCGCGTGAAAATCAGTGGTATTCAGTGAGGTAAAATGAATTAAATGTGCTGACAGTTCATTGCGGACTGCCAAATCAATTGCACTGAGTGGAGCGGATCACCACTCCAAGATGGTGGCCCCGCGTCTCGTCTGCGCCAGTAGGCAGTAGCGCTCGATGCTGCGTACCCTTAGAACATGTCTATGGTTATAAGTTATAACCGGTTTTTTGTCATACGTGTAGCTATGATAACGGACACATGTTTTGGCGAGTTTTATTATTCATAGTTTGCTTAACAGTAATATAATATTCTTATACGCTATAAGTGACCAGACGTCCGAAATCAAAACTGGGAATATAATCCCAGAGAAGGGGGAAAAAACGGTAAACTATTTTTAAATTGAAGAAACAATATGATTAGGTTACATGCGTGTATCCTACATAAACAATGTATGAATACATTAGATATCTATATATCTTAGGGACCTATAGACTGTATCTCTGTTGCTGCAGCAGCAGAGAGTTTATTCTGTCTTGACACTTTGTATTGATATTTTGTATTACATTCTTCCCTTAAATGATCATGTTTACAGTGATTGTTATGTATGTATTTTTTATGTATGTCGCTTTGGATAAAAGCGTCTGCCAAATACTTAAACATATATAAACACCTGAAAGTCATTATACCAGCTAAAACCACCAATTTGTTTCACTACATTCAGAATAAAACCAAATGCTGTTTTACCCAACAATGTTAGTATTTGAATATTGTTACTTGAAGACTTATTCCTGGTTACAATTATACTGTTAAGAAAGTATTGTCTTATATTTTGCCTAAAATGAGAATGCATCATAATCAGTGGCGGCTGGTGAATTTTGTTTTAGGTGGGGCTGAAAGTTTGTAAACCAAACCCCTGTAGGGGCGTCATCCTCTCCCAGAAGATTTATTTGTTATTTTCACATACAAATATTGAAGATCTTTGCTCCTTCTCAACTCTGTGGTAATATTATTTTCATAAAATACAACCAATAGTATGTTAATGTTTGTTTTTGCAAATGTGTTTATTCTGTAAAGGAATGAGTTAAATGTTTAAAATTGTTTAAACTATTAAAATGACTGGTTAATAGTGCTATTATGAAGTGCAATGTCAGCACTATTTTTTTTCCTGCAATTTCAAATGCACTTGTTTTAATAAATAAATACAGCGTTTTAAAAGCATACACAATTTGTGTAAAAATATTAGTCTGTGGTTAAAAGGACTTGAAAGGACTCGAAACTCCAAATGCAGGACTTGGGACTCGACTTGAGACTTTCCAGTCTTGACTTTGGACTTGACTCGGGACTTGCCTGTCTTGACTCGGGACTTGACTCGAGACTTGAGGGCAAAGACTTGAGACTTACTTGTGACTTGCAAAGCAATGACTTGGTCCCACCTCTGGTATATATATATATATATATATATATATATATATATATATATATATATATATATATATATATATATATATATATATATATATATATATATATATATATATATATATATATATATATATATGTGTGTGTGTGTGGGTGTGTGGGTGTGTGTATGTGTGTATTTAATGTATACAATATTCATTATTGTTTTGCCATCCATTCGTACCGTTCACATTCCAATAGTTTTGTTTATATCTTTTATTAAACAGCCTTGGAGTGGTATTACATGTAGTAGGTAATTATTTGGTTAAATAAATAATTAGTGAATTTTAGCGAGCACTGCTTAATTTTGCTCGCTGACTGGTAGCCACTAGCGCCTCCTAGTGGCAGCGGTACGATGATTACAGTAGCGGGACAGCAGGTTGAACAGTGGATATAGATGCATGAACAATAGCTGCGCATACTTCTGTAGATTCTTGTTCTACTTGCACTACTTTATTTATGGTAAATTAAACAAAAAACAAACGAAGCATTACTTAAACACCATGGCGATTGCACACGTAGCAACAGAATATGTTTTTTCGGATTTTTTGCTGAAAGACCCCACGGAGGCTAAGTACAAAGGGATGCGCCTGGAGCTGGCTGTGGACAAAATAGTCACCTTCCTGGCCGTGGGACTACCTTTGTTTCTCATCTCGCTCGCTTTTGCTCAGGAGGTGTCCGTAGGTGAGTTGCTGTGAATTTGAACGCATCCTCTGAATATATACGACCTGTAGGAATTATTAATATTATAATTATTTTGATCCATGTTCCTCTCAAATATACAGTACATAAATACTGTTGGTATAAAAATATGTGCATTCCTTTATATAGGTGTGAATAAATGTTGTAGTGTAAAGGCCCCACCCTTTAATCACGCCCAGACAGTTACAGGACGCCTCTACTGCAGCTGTTGCTGAAGAATACGAAGGAAGAAAAAGCTTGTTGTGTGCATTTCTCCATGTGCAAAGTATTCATCCCCAACCTTTACCTAACTCAGGGGTCGGCAACCCAAAATGTTGAACGAGCCATATTGGACCAAAAATAAAAAATAAAATCTGTCTGGAGCCGCAGAAATTTAAAAGCCTTCTTTAAGTGATATAATGAAGTCAACAGATTATATAAGTGTCTATATCAGCTATATTAGCCTACTATCAAAATTACTATGTGTCGCAGGCTGACACAGATCTTCATTGACAGAAATGTTGAAATGTAATATTTATTCTACGCATTTTTACAACATTGGAAAACATTAGTAAAACACAGGCTTCTCAGGGGTTGAGATAAATCCTGGGCCAAAGGTATAGATGTACAAACCCCGTTTCCATATGAGTTGGGAAATTGTGTTGGATGTTGTTGCGTTTGACCAGATGTTCCTCCAAGTGGGATGTAAAACGCTGGTCAGTCCCAAGTTACTTAGATGACACAAACTGATCTCGGATATACACCAATCACAGAATAGGTATTTTCTAGTTTTATTGTCAAATATTTGAGAATAGAGACCAGCCTCGAACAACACATCCAAATGCGTAGCCCAAGTTGATCTGGCATTCCACAGGCCAAAAGCAACTCTTTTCACACAAAGAAAGCCCGCCTTTCCCCTCCCCCCAACACTGATAAGAAGAGAGACTTGGGGGTTGTGTTCACATTCCTGATGGTTTACGACCCTATCTAACCAGGCAATCTGAAGACAAAGAGAAACTAGTATACAGAGTAAAATTAAGGAAAGAAATGAGCTGATTCAAACATGATTATGAATAAAGAAATAGCTCTTAAACATATGCATTATCCACAATCCCCCTTCAGATCTTATCCAAAAGATCTCTCCTACGAGAGCAACACCTCTAAAGCACGCCCTACATTAAAGTAGGTGCTGTTTTGGTTTTCGAGCAAGCTATCGATAAACAATCAAACCATAGTTACATGGGAGAGAGAAGGAGGGAGTCAACGTCAATGTCGTCATTGTCAGGGAAGGAAACTAACGGTCCCTGAAAGTCACCACTATGCTTGACCCCCTTCAGTGACATAGCAAGCCCAGAACCAGGGTGGGGTTGACCTTTGACAGCTCTAACAATGATGCGGGTGCATAGAGACCTAGCACAAGGGGCAATAAAGCATCCGCATGAGGTTATGACGGCCAAGAAAACTCCAATGGAGACCAGGGCCGACTTAATTAGGTCAGACCACCTGCCAAAGGTGTTATGAAGCCAATCTTTAAAGGGGTCAGAGACACCGGAAACTTCAGTAAGTTCTTAGGCTCTGAGGCCTTCTAAGGCGCTCTGGACCGAGCCATCGGGGGCAGCATTGTTAGGAATGAAGGTACAGCATTGGTCACCAAACATTGCACACACACCTTCTTCCTTGGCTAGGATGCGGTCAAGGGCTATGCGGTTCTGGATGGCCATGAGGGAGGTCGGGGCAAGTTGTTCAGCAAGTCCCTCAACGGCGTCACGAGTCAGGTTGGTCAGTCTCAACAGATTATAAAAAACATAGTTAATGCGTTCTACATTTTTAGTAGCAGTCACAGGGAAAATAGCACCAATGATAGGAAGGTTCTCGAAACCTGCACAGGATTCACACCACAATTTGTGTTGTGAGGGGACCCCTCTTGGTTGTCCAATTGCATCAAAGTAAACACCATCAGGGTTTCTCATCAGATCAAAGGAGCCCTTTACACTCCTCCGAGATAAAACATGGCGGCGTCGGCGAGAAGTTAGAGAGGCCGCTGAGACAGGAGTTACAAGGGGAGTTAATTTGGTACCCACTAGGGTGAGTGGGGTCACCAGTCTAACCATAGCACAAAGCCCTACGGATAACTTTGGGATTCTAATGTACAATCTGTGCTCCCCACAATACCAGAATAAGTCAGCTCGTGCCCAAGGGCCTATCCTAGAGCCATCTATCAGTGTGGTGCACCAGGAAGGGTTAATGTCACCCAATTTGTTGGGGGACGAAGAGGGTCCTTTGAATTGAAAACACGTGTAATTCAGCTTTTGGGCCACAAATGGAAGAAGTCGGGTGGAATTGTCAACAGGAGGGTACACACTAGCCAACAAATCGCACCCTGGTGGCGTGGGTTCAGAGAACAAGGAAATAAGACAGTTTGAGCCATTTATGTCAGTCAACTTAAAAGGAGCGGGGTAAGTGTGGGGAAAAGGACGTCCAGCGGAACAAGCAACACAGTCACCCAGGTTTTGGCATCCACCTGAGCCACAGGTTTACCTGTACCCGCTCCTAAGGTCAAAGTTACCAGGCCTTCGGTGGTGATGTCATTAGCACGCACAGATGTGAGAGCCTTTGAAACACCACCAAGGTGGGGTGGTACTTTAGGTGCTACAGAGGGTGTAGAGGTAGTTAACGCCCTCTCAAGGACATTAATTTTAATAATTAGAGTCTGTATCAGTCAGGTCAACCCCCAAAACAACATAAAAGGGACGATGGGCACCACTTACCATAGTATGTTGTCTGCATCCGACACCAATGGTTCAGGTTGCGTCGTAACAAATATAGAGGTTATTACCACGGTAATAGCTATTGTGTCCCCCGTAATTAATCACACTGCATAGGTCAAAAAATAAGTCTTGCTATCCCCTTTGACCCAGTCTATTTAAAGTCCGCTGTTTGTTCTTAGACACTTGTCAGTCACTGTCGTCAGGAAGGAAGAACTGAGACACAAAAACAGTAGAACACGCCCAAGCACCAGTCCGTCAGGGAACACTACCGGGTGTGACATCCTGCTTTTCGTCTATCAAAATCAGAGTAATTCAGGTAACGAAACGGGGATAAACATCAAACTTCTCACTTAATACAACGACACAGATAGTTATGCTGAAAACAAGCAAGAGAAATTGGATAACTTCGAGTATAAAGGCTGGTCTCAAATAAGGATATACAATATAGAAGTTAAAAAGAGTAATATAGGTAGAAAATCTCTCTCTCAGCGTCGTCTTCTGGGCTGTAGGATTATGTGTGTAATTAAAGCCTCGCTCTTCTATGACACTAAAAATTAGTCGTTTTCTGCTCCCGTTCTTCTTCAGCTGCCTCAGGCTCAAAAGGCGCTGCTGGGGGTCGAGTGGGGCAGATGTAGTGGCGATGTCAGCAATGACATCCGCTGGTGATCTGTCAGGTTCTTCAGCAGGAGTGCAGAGGGAGAGGTGGTACCAGGTGTCCCCTTTTCCAGCTAGTCGAAGGGCGTGAGACGTCCGTTCCACGACCTTGAAGGGACCACCTGGGCTCCGTCCACTTGCGTTTGATGACCTTGATCTTGACCCTCTCAGCGGCCGGAAGGGAATCTGGAGTGGCGGGCTGTCATCCTCGTATCTGTACAGAAGAACTGGCACACAAATTCTGCATTTTTTGTGTAAAATACCATTTTGGTTTTACGCTGAGTCCTCCTTCCATGGCGGCTGCTGGTCCTGGGCTGACCTGTATGCAGCTCATAGGGTGAAAAAACTCAAAGGGCGGTAAAACAGTTTTATTCACGGACCTTCGAATGATCATTAACGCTAATTGCAACATGTCAATCCAATTAAATTTGGTCTGTGCACAGATTTTAGCCAATTAGTTTTTAATGTTCTGGTCCATCCTTTCAACCTTACCTTGGGACTCAGGATGGTACCCCAAACCTGTGTTCTAGTCCGAAAGCCTTTTCGACCAAGGCTAAGTGAGTATTTTTTTTTTTAATGGTTGCCGTTGTCTGACCTAATCTTTTTGGGGAAACCATGTCGGGGTACTAGGTCATTCACAAGTCATTTAATTACTGATATTGCATCCTCTTTTGAGGTTGTTGTTGCTTCCGGCCAACCACTGTGATTGTCAACACAAGTCAGTACGTACCTTTTCCCTTGTACCGTATTGATCATATCAGTGAAATCAAAGACTATACATGGTTCACCCTCACCTCCTCCATATTCTAAATTTGATCTACTAAACTACTATCGATGTGTAAAATCGTTATTTTCAAATTAAAATTAGTTATAACTTCTTACCCACGGTAAAAACGTTAAAACTATGGAATGTGTCAGAGTCGGATGATTGTCGATTTTGTTCCAAGGAGTCTGTATCCACCCTCACTCACCCCCTTCTGTTTCTGAAAAAGGACTGTGTTAGTCATACTATCACTTTCAGAAACATCTAAGAAAAAGGTCAGCTAATAGTCAAGTAGCGGAGGACAAGTCATGTTTGAGGTCAATGATAGTCTCTTTAGCCTCTGTGGTCCACTGGGGGGTGGTGTTAGGGTAGGGGACCCCTTAGCAATATCACAAATAACTCAAACTCCACTAAATATGCTTATATTTTATATTGTCACAAATACTAGAAAAATACTACCCGTATGGCGGATGCTTTATCAATAGTATTTTGAAATTTTACCACACCTGGTGGCCCCAATAATTGATTAAGTCAAGCTCATGTTGTAGAAAGTCGAATGATGCGGACACGTTTGTTACTGAATACTTTCTATCAGACTTCTGCCATGGCAACTTTGTGTATGTAATGAGCAACTATAATTATTTGATATGCTTAAATGTGTAATGTGTCGTTTTAGCTCAGCTGTTGTGTAGCTGCTAGCTCCTCGTAGCCTACAGGTGTCTAAAGTGCAGCCCATAGTTATGTGTTTAACACAACTATGTGCTAAACCTAAACAATTGAAAATGTGGTATTTGGGTGTCGGTGTAATGTTTGGCAGCTACGCCGTGTCTTATCATTGCACCTAAGTTCTTTGGTTTTGTAGGCGAGACAGAGAGCAAGTGAACAATGTGGGACACAATTGTGTCCATCTTATACCATGCTAGTTGTTTCAAAGATAGGTCAACATGAGCAACCACACCTTGAGTTCCAACATATATAAATATACAAAGGAGTCAAAGGTCTCCTGGTTCGAGTGTCTAACTGGTGATCATAACATATGGCGAGTCGGGTGGCAGAACACACGGAAGCATCTCAGTCAGTCAGGGTTTTCACTGTTAGAGCAGTTGGATGTCAGCCATTCCTGTTGTTTCAGGCTGTGGTATGAGCTCATGGAGGAGCCTTGGTAGTGGTGTCGCAGCTGGGTGGTTGAGCCGTCAGGTAACACCAGGAAGGTTCCTTCTGTGCGATATTGAATGTCAGGGTACAGTCTGTAAAGGAGGTCATTACCAATCTGGCAGGGTGTGTGCAGGTCAATCACGAAGGGGTGCTTTAGTGTGTGTCCCGCAATCTGAACCGGAAGTGGTTTGGTGACAGGTAACCTTCTTGTGACCCCAGCGAAGCCTTTGACCTTTAAAGAGGAAGCACACAGTTTCTTTGGTACCTCTGCATTCAGAATCGAATGGGTGGCGCCAGTGTCAATCACGAACTGATAACATTGTCCGTTGACACTCATGTCCAGCAGGGGGCCAGTCTGTATCTCCTGCTGGGGCTCCTGCGGTGGGCGTCCTTTGCCACGCCGGTATAATGTTCGTTTGTTGGCACTACGGAACCTTTCCTGTTCGGAAATGTTCGGACAGTCACGACTCCAGTGACCAGGCTGGTCACAGCCGAAACAGTTTCCACCCCGGACTGGCTTTGAAGCACCGTGTTGTCCACCACCCGAGTCCAACCGTCTGGTCGCACGTCTGTTGAGGATTCTTTCCTCCACCTGTTGGAACTCAAAAGCAAGGTCACCCACTGCTGAATATATCCTAGCTGATCTTTGACCTTTTGGTTCTTTTAACCTTTTATTTTCAGCGATCTGTAAATTAAGGAGTTGCTTCCTTGCTGCTCTGTCACTAGCCTTATCATCCTCATCTTGAGGAAAGAGACTGCGCATAGCAGTAGCTATGTTTGTAACGTATGGTGTTATCGGTGAGGTCGAAGATTCAGCCATTAATCCTACTTGTTGTTCTGTATTTTTGCCATCTTGTGTGGAAACACAACGATACAAAATGCTTCTAAAGTCTTCTACTGAGAGAGTGTACCCTGCTGTTAGTTTGTCTAACATGTTAAGCCAAAGACTCCCACCTTCAGACACCGGTGGAAGTTTGTCAACAATGGCTTGCATGTCTGCCACAGCAAAAGGCTTATATTGGAATCTGCCGATATTATCAGGAAAAAGTGGATATGCGTGTCCCTCCAGCTTTTTTGAGCGTATGTTGTATGCATGTGGTTCATGTGGGTGTTGGTCAATGTAGTCTTCCATTGAGCCATTAACAGTTACAGGAGACCACAAAGTCTTGCTCTGTTGTGTGTTGTTCAAGAATGTCTGATGTGCACGTGAGAGGCTGTCATCTACTGGGGGAGGGCATTTGTTTATGGCAACAAAATGGTCTGGCGTGTAAAGTGAGGAGTTTTGCGTTGACTCATGCATTATCTGCTGTCTAGTAAGATTAGTCATATTCGGGAGGTTTTCCGCTGGGTGGCTGTTATTTTGGGGCTTAGGCACCAGAGGTGATTTACACTCAGGAGACAGCATTAGTTTTGGAGGAGGGTTCAATCTTAGAGAGGCTGTGTGAGCACCGCCCTCATTTGTCACAGGAGTAGGGGGTGGACCAGAGAGCTTTGTTTCTGTTTCGACCACCAGGGCTCCTCCTGTGACTGTCAAAAGTGGGTATAAAGACGCCTCCGGCTTTACGTCATAGGGCGGTGGCTTAGTCAAAGTCTGGGCGGGTCGTTTGAATTGTCTTACGCATGCGCGGCAGGCAAAAGACCAATCAGTCAATTCTGTCATTAATCATCGGTTCTTTCGTTGCATTTCGTTTTTCCACGTAATCCCCGTTTACTTTTATCATACGCCAAACTCTTAAATTCTCGAGCACCAACCCTGCTCTTTTTTTTTTCTTGACCATTTTCACCAGCGCACACACACACACACACACACACACACACAAGCACTCTCTCTGCGTTTCACTTTACCATAAAACTTCCAGTTACTTTTTTATTTTATTTTTTATTTTACCAGACGTTTGAGTTCACAACTTTTCGAGTATTGTAAACTCCCTCTTAACCCTTTCAAGGAACGTTCTCTTTTTTTTCTTTTTAAACTCTACTTGCTAATTTTATTGTCGACAACCGTCCATTCAATTGATCATTACACAGTAATGATTCATCACATTCCTCCCCGACCGCCATCACATTCCTGTCTGTCACACTCAGTGGCCATTGTGTCTATTTTTTCAGAAGGGCCTCGAACCCCTGAAGGCCTTTAACCCACAAACCATACGGCGGCCTTTAACCCCGTAATTTTTCGTACAATACGCAGCTAGAGCCTCTAACTCTAACCCGTGCAATTTATCGTGCAATATGCAGGCCTCTAACCTCCATATCATACGAGGGCCTTTAACCCGTTACTCTTTTAGGCGGCGACCAACTACCCAGGGTGAGCCACACCCAACTATTAGTTCACTCGTCAATGAAACTGCCCGTCACGGTAATCGAGACACAATGGCGTGAGTTGACCACCTATTTACAATTTTAATGCAATGGCAGGCTCGGCAAAAATGCAATCAATCTATCAAAATCACCATTCTGTGTCTGCGGTACAAAGCAGTGTTTAACTTACAGACTTCTGGGCAGACTCCTAATGCAGATTTTATCTAAAAAGAAAGGTTCTGCTTACCTTGAATTATGTTTTGGCCATGTGAGTCTGTCCAGAAGATTGCAAGAGAAGGTCCAATTGTCAGCGTGTCATCTCGGACGAAGCCCCCAAATTGTTGCGTTTGACCAGATGTTCCTCCAAGTGGGATGTAAAACGCTGGTCAGTCCCAAGTTACTTAGATGACACAAACTGATCTCGGATATACACCAATCACAGAATAGGTATTTTCTAGTTTTATTGTCAAATATTTGAGAATAGAGACCAGCCTCGAACAACACATCCAAATGCGTAGCCCAAGTTGATCTGGCATTCCACAGGCCAAAAGCAACTCTTTTCACACAAAGAAAGCCCGCCTTTCCCCTCCCCCCAACACTGATAAGAAGAGAGACTTGGGGGTTGTGTTCACATTCCTGATGGTTTACGACCCTATCTAACCAGGCAATCTGAAGACAAAGAGAAACTAGTATACAGAGTAAAATTAAGGAAAGAAATGAGCTGATTCAAACATGATTATGAATAAAGAAATAGCTCTTAAACATATGCATTATCCACAATGTAAATATAAACGGAATATATTGATTTGCAAATCATTTTCAACCCATATTCAATTGAATGCACTACAAAGACAAGATATTTGATGTTCAAACTCATAAACGTTTTTTTATTTTGTAAATAATAATTAAGTTAGAATTTCATGGCTGCAACACGTGCCAAAGTAGTTGGGAAAGGGCATGTTCGCCACTGTGTTACATGGCCTTTCCTTTTAACAACACTCAGTAAACGTTTGGGAACTGAGGAGACACATTTTTTTAAGCTTCTCAGGTGGAATTCTTTCCCATTCTTGCTTGATGTACAGCTTAAGTTGTTCAACAGTCCGGTGGTCTCCGTTGTGGTATTTTAGGCTTCATAATGCACCACACATTTTCAATGGGAGACAGGTCTGGACTACAGGCAGGCCAGTCTAGTACCCGCACCCTTTTACTATGAAGCCATGTTGATGTAACACGTGGCTTGGCATTGTCTTGCTGAAATAAGCAGGGGCGTCCACAGTAACGTTGCTTGGATGGCAACATATGTTGCTCCAAAGCCTGTATGTACCTTTCAGCATTAATGGCGCCTTCACAGATGTGTAAGTTACCCATGTCTTGGGCGCTAATACACCCCCATACCATCACAGATGCTGGCTTTTCAACTTTGCGCCTATAACAATCCGGATGGTTCTATTCCTCTTTGGTCCGGAGGACACAACGTCCACAGTTTCCAAAAACAATTTGAAATGTGGACTCGTCAGACCACAGAACACTTTTCCACTTTGTATCAGTCCATCTTCGATGAGCTCAGGCCCAGCGAAGCCGGTGGCGTTTCTGGGTGTTGTTGATAAATGGTTTTCACCTTGCATAGGAGAGTTTTAACTTGCACTTACAGATGTAGCGACCAACTGTAGTTACTGACAGTGGGTTTCTGAAGTGTTCCTGAGCCCATGTGGTGATATCCTTTACACACTGATGTCACTTGTTGATGCAGTACAGCCTGAGGGATCGAATCAGAATCAGAATCAGAATCAGAAATACTTTATTAGGGGAAATTAAAAGGTCACAGGCTTAGCTGCTTACGTGCAGTGATTTCTCCAGATTCTCGGAACCCTTTGATGATATTACGGACCGTAGATGGTGAAATCCCTAAATTCTTTGCAATAGCTGGTTGAGAAAGGTTTTTCTTAAACTGTTCAACAATTTGCTCACGCATTTGTTGACAAAGTGGTAACCCTCGCCCCAACCTTGTTTGTGAATGACTGAGTATGTCATGGAATCTACTTTTATACCCAATCATGGCACCCACCTGTTCCCAATTTGCCTGTTCACCTGTGGGATGTTCCAAATAAGTGTTTGATGAGCATTCCTCAACTTTATCAGTATTTATTGCCACCTTTCCCAACTGCGCCACGCCAATGTGTGTGTCCAAGTTAAAGGAAATGGCGGGTTGCCTTCTTCGAATGGATTTATTACAATCTATGCAAGCTGGGTAACGTTTCCTGTGGTCTGGAACAACATGGCACACAGACAATGCAGCCAATATTACATACAGATAATGTGTCATGAGAAATGCAGATATAAATGAAATACACAGAGGACATAGGAAATTAAATGAGCTGAAATATACCTACAAGTGAGGCATAATGATGCAATTGTTACGTGTACAGGGGAAGAAGACGGCACAGACAGCAAGGACGTCGTTTAACTCTATATTTATGATCCAAACAAGGGAAATGAGGCGTGTAATTAATCCAAACTATGTATGGTGTGCGACTATGTTGGCTGCATCTCAAATTGCATAAATCCAATAAAACATTTAAAACAAAGTCAAACTGACAAAAAGGAGATGACTTAAAGGGGTGCCTTGAGGAATGCCTGTCACGTATATCACAAGTTTAGACCCATTTTTGCTGGTAAGGTTTTAATGTCAATGCAAGGATATGCCAATGTTTTTTTTACAGTGGTCCAGTTCCTCAATACAAAAGCAGCACTTAAGGAATTTGCTGTAAAAATGTTTGTCTCCCAAATTTTTTACTGAACTCAATGGCCAGTTGAATAGCATTGTATGTCACAAACCTGCTTTGTGGTTAGAGTGTCCGCTCTGAGACTGGAACGTCGTGAGTTCAAACCCTGGCCGAGTCATACCAAAGACTATAAAAATGGGACCCATTGCCTCCCTGCTTGGCACACAGCATCAAGGGTTGGAATTGGGGGTTAAATCACCAAAATGATTCCCGAGCGCGGCCACAGCTGCTGCTCACTGCTCCCCTCACCTCCTAGGGGGTGGAACAAGGGGATGGGTCAAATGCAGAGAGTAATTTCACCACACCTAGTGTGTGTGTGACAATCGTTTTGACTTTAACTTAACTTTAATGCTAACTGGTATATTCACATTACAATGTACATCTGTTAACACATTTTGAGGTTTGAACCCTTGAGGGTTAAGTTGCCAGACTTTTGACCGGTGCACCCAGAACAGCCCACATCACCCCCGTTTTATCCAGTCTTCATTGGCTTCCAGTTAAATTCCGTGTTGAGTTTAAGATTTTAGTCCTGACATTCCATGCGTTGCATGGTGGGGCCCCTCAGTACATCACTGACTTGCTATGCTCCTACTCTTCGGGGCGAGGCCTCCGCTTCAGGCCAGGGTCTTCTAACGATCCCAAAAACTAGTTTTAAAACGCGTGGAGACCCTGGCATTCGGCTATAGCTCCCAGACTCTGGACCAATTTGCACCAGTCCCTCCATGATCTTGACTGTGTTGAAACATTTGAAAACTTCTCGTTAGTAAATATTTTAGTTAATGCACCTTTTAACTATCATTTTTACTCACCTTTGTATCCTTTTTATGACGTTGCCCCTGTTTTAATTGAATTGTTTTACTTCACCTATGTTTGTACAGCGCTTTGTCATTTTATCTGTGTAAAGTGCTTTATAAATACAATTTACTTAAGTTACAGTAGAGATTTTAGCCTGAGGTCCCAAAAAGGCTCATTTTTGTAAAAAAAAAAAAAAAGTTTAGATGAGATGAAAACCTGAGTCACATTTGTGTTGCCATATCAAGATATGTTTAGGGGAAAAGTACATTAAAAGGGTAGTAGCCATGGCTCCTGCAGAGAAATATAAAAAATGAAAGATTTTGAATTTGGACATCTTCCGCGTTACAATGTTTGTAGAGCGCAGTTTTGGAGTGTGTTGCTTCATTTTTGTATAGGTTCCGGTTGGTTAATTTAGGATTTCTGACCAAATTCTCAGATTTTTGTATCATGTGACATTATCCATGTATCCACAGAAGGGAAATGTCTTCATTGTGGACTACAAAATCATGGAGGCTCTGCCAACAACAATTATGGCTGGTAAACCTGTTCCTTTGACAGCTGCCCTGTGCCTGCTTTACTTGACTCCTGCCAAGAAACTAATGCCCATTGCAATTCAGGTGTGCCTTGTTTTCATGAATCGCTCGCAAAAATATCGCAAATACCAGCTTGTAAGAACCTTCTTCCTCGCAGCTCGGCCAGATACCCTCCAAGGACAAACCTATTTTCCTTCCCAGTGATTCTGAGGTGGACTGGCTGCTGGCCAAGCTGTACGTGAGGCATGTCGACACCCTCCATGGCGAGTTTGTCAGCCATTTGCACAACACTCATTTAACAGCGGAGGTTTTTGCCATGGCGACCCTTCGCAACCTGCCGAAGATTCACCCTCTGTACAAGGTAAAAGACGCAGTGAGTGACTTTGTCTGACGCTAACCTGCCACTGGTGTCCTCCAGCTGCTGATACCCTTTATGTCAACACAATGGCCCGTGCTACTCTTTACGGTCCTGGGAGAAACCTTGATAATGTAAGGAATGCTTTTCTAGCTGATTTCTTTCCCCCTCCACCGTCTCCTTTCTAATTACATTTTGTTGTAAGACTTCGCTTTCCGCAGATGGACAGGTGGTGCTGATGAGAAGGGCCCAGTTGACCTACGATTCACTTTGCCCTCATGAAGAAATTTCTGCCAGAGGCCTGGAGTCTGTTCCTAACTTCTATTACAGAGATGACGCTTTCAGGCTGTGGAATGTCATTAACAGGTATCTAATTGTTTTGAAGGGGACATCTAACTACTATCATCCGATACAACATCTGCATAAACATACATATTTTTACTTTTGTATTTTATGGTGTGGTATGCTTGTGTCTGAGCTTATATTTGAGATCTTCAGGTGATATCATCTGAAACATGTTTCGTGCTGATGTCAGATCAATATCAGATCAGGACACCCCTTTTTTATTTATATAAATCCGATAAGATATAAGCACACGCTATAGTGTGAGGAACTTGCAAGGCTGCAGTGGTAGTGACCCAAAGATGCAGGAACCAGGCGAATGAGGATCAGGTAAGAGGATTTTAATATCAAAACAGAAAGAAGCAGTCGTGCATGTAAGGTTCTTAACATAAATCAATCCTCGAGCCCTGAGGAGCAGGCGAGGTAAGCATAAATAGCCGCCTGATTATTAACAGCAGGTGAGGGGAAACCACTCTCAGGGAGACAAGGCGGAAATTGAACCAAAATAAGAGCACTGATCGGAAATAAACACAAAACAAGGAAACAAAAACAGAAGTGAAGTAACAGATTGTCACACAGTACATTATTTTGTAGTAAACAACGTTGGAAAAGGCTTACCCAGAGAACAATGAAAGGCAATTTATGACAGTCTTAATTGAAGTTCATTAAAATTAAGCATATGACTGAGTAAATTTAATGATTCAAACACGTTTGTTACTAAATACGTTCTAAAATGGCTACAAACTCTATACTTGATACACTAGAGTAACAAAAGAAACATAGCACAGGGCATAAAACAATGAACGGAAAATCACTCCATAGGGAGGAAAAAGGCAATAGCAAAATTCTAAGCTGATCTAATAACGAAAAAACAACAATCTATAATAAACTACACAAAAGGAAAATTGCTCATGCAGAGGAGACGAGAAGCAATAAACAGAAAGTACACTATAAAGAGCTAAGAAAACTACAAACTAGAGCGCTCCAAATGGAGGAAAAAAAGTAAAGCAAAGCACTATGAAATTAGCTAAAAAAAAACTGACCAAAAAACTTTAGCAAATCAAAATCACTCTTCCTCAGAGGGTACAAAGAAATCACGGAATAAGGCGAGGCAATACTTAACAACTTGGGATAAGACTGTGGAAGACGGCTGGCGGTACACGACGAGACGATATACTCTGGCAACAAGACAGGGGAAGACGAGGGCTATATACACATGAGGGAGGGTGACACAGGTGGACACAATCAGGCAATCAGGAAAGACATCAGACAGGAGGAAGAGCAAGTGGCCTGAAACGAGAGGAGGATTAGACTTTCAACATAAAACAGGAAGTTTGCCAGACAACCCCAAGACAGGACTTCCCTCACCGCTGTGTGACAAAAACCTTAATCCTAGCCTGATTTAGCCATTTCTTTATCACTTTTGATGTCTGTTTGGGGTCATTGGCCTGTTAGAAAACCCAACTGCGCCCAAGACCCAACCTCCGGGCTGATGATTGTAGGTTGTCCTGAAGAATTTGGAGGCAGCACCAGTTCCATTGGCAGAGAAACAGGCCCAGAGCATAATACTACCAACACCATGCTTGACAGTAGGAATGGTGTTCCCGGGATTAAAGGCCTCACCTTTTCTCCTCCAAACATATTGCTGGGTATTGTGGCCAAACAGATCAATTTTTGTTTCATCTGACCACAGAACTTTCCTCCAGAAGGTCTTATCTTTGTCCATGTGATCAGCAGCAAACTTTAGCCCCTGGAGCAAGGGCTTCCTTCTTGCATGGTAGTGTGTCAGTCCATGGCGATGCAAAACACGCTTGACTGTGGACACTGACACCTGTGTTCCAGCAGCTTCCAATTCATTGCAGACCTGCTTTTTGGTGGTTCTCGGTTGACTCTTGATCATCCTGACCAATTTTCTTTCAGCAGCAGGGGATAGTTTGCATTTTCATCCTGATCGTGGCAGTGACAAAACTGTGCCATACATTTTATACTTACGAACAAGCGTCTGCACAGTTGCTCTTGGAACCTTAAGCTGCTTTGAAATGGCTCCAAGTGACTCACAATAAATTCACAAAAGAACCAAACTTCATGAATGTTTTTTGTGACCAACAAGTATGTGCTCCAATCACTCTATCACAAAATAATAAGAGTTGTAGAAATTATTGGAAACTCAAGACAGCCATGCCATTATGTCCTTCACAAGTGTATGTAAACTTTTGACCACGACTGTATTTAGATTTTTAGGTTGAATGGACATTACCACTTAGCTAAATTTTTTTGTCTTACAACTACCTCTAACTGCTGCTATTGATTTAAGTAGACCATGAAATAGTATCTATTTTAAAGACCACAGTCTCAAAGCATATTCTAATGCAGTGGTTCTCAACCTGGGTTTGATCGAACCCTAGGGGTTCGGTGAGTCGGGCTCAAGGGATCGGCGGAGGTCAAGACACACCCGACTCATTGTGTAAATAAAAACTTCTCCTTATCGGCGTATTACGGATACGGCAACAGCTGAAGTCACACTGATTTGCAGGTGTGTAATTTGTTGTGAGTTTATGCACTGTGTTGGTTTTGTTCTTTGAACAAGGTGATGTTCATGCACGGTTCATTTTGTGCACCAGTAAAATGGTAACACTTTAGTATGGGGAACATATTCACCATTAACTAGTTGCTTATTAACATGCAAATTAGTAACATATTGGCTCTTAATTAGTCATTATTAAGTACTTATTAATGCTTCATTCGGCATGGCCTTATTATAACCCTAACCCTCTAACCCTAACCCTAACCAAATAACTCTAAATTAAGTCTTTGTTACTTAGAATATGTTCCCCATATTAAAGTGTTACCAACAACATATAACTTTGTCTTGAATTTGAAAAAAAACATTCTATTTTTCACTAAAGGGTTCGGTGAATGCGCATATGATACTGGTGGGGTTCGGTACCTCAAACAAGGTTAAGAACCACTGTTCTAATGGGATATCTTAATACCAGTGGTGTGCCGTCAGGGCCAGCAAGGCCTTCTCTACTGGCCTAACATAACCAGAAATCATGATCATAATTAGAGATAAGTCATTTTTGATTTACTTTCCCTAAATATCTAAAAGTATTCATACTCTCTTCATGTCATATTATGCTCCTTCCAGTGCTGTTGTTTTTAGTTGTAGTTTGTATCCAATCAGAATTTAGATAGCTTACGTTGCCATCAGTGGCGGGCCGTGTGTTTCCCACCTAGGCCTTCAGTGATGTCCTGTGTCCAATGATTACCTCTCAAAATATGTCCCCACATGACCATTGCTGGAGAAATACGATACCGAAATACATTTACGCACTACTGGGCATTGAATCACCACCAACAGTGTACAAAACAGGTTCTTATCAATAAACCCACATCAGTAATTAAAACATATCTTATGTGTTACTGTAAAAATAAAAATAGCAAAAAACATTAAACGTGAAAAAGTAAAGAAATTAAATATCTGAACTCACAATTTGTAGAACTCATTCGAGCTTCCGGAATTGGCCGACATCATCTCACAAGATTGTTGCAAAAAATCGTCACACTTTTTTTATTTATGTGAAACATTTTTTTATACTTTGTAAATCAAATTTAATTTTAATTATAAAACAAAATCATGGAAAAGAAGTCGCAAAATAACAACTTTAACATCATTAACGATGAGGTGGCGACTTGTCCTTTGTGTACCCTGCCTTCTGGGATATGAACAAAAATCAAACACACATTTCATAAAAATTCCTTAATCAACTACGACCGATATTTGAATCCATGAGTAATCTGTGCCTTAAAAATAGGACAAATGATGTGCGACAAAAGGGAAATTTGCCATTGCAGGTGAAACTCAAAACATATGAGTATCGTAAAAAGATTTGATTATTCCAGCAATCAGATTTACAAGGTGAAACTAATACATGACATAGGCGCATAACATGCAACTGAAAATATGTCAAGCCTTCTTTTGATCTAATATTGATGATTAAGGTTTATAGCTTTTTTTAAACCTGAAATTGCAAATCTCAGAAAATTTGAGGTTTTCAGAAACTGTAAACCATTATCATCAAAATTATCAAATAAAAGCCTGATATATCTCACTTTGCATGTATTTAATTTATATCAAGGGCAGCACGGTGGGGAAGTGGTTGCTCTCAGGGAGTAGATCCTGAGTTCGATTACCGGGTTTGGGGTCTTCTTGTGTGGAGTTTGCATATTCGCCCCCTTCCTCCCACCTCCAAAGACATGCACCTGGGGATAGGTTGATTGGCAACACTAAATTGGCCCAAGTGTGTGAATGTGAGTGTGAATGTTGTCTGTCTATCTGTGTTGGCCCTGCGATGAGGTGGCGACTTGTCCAGGGTGTACACCGCCTTCCGCCCGAATGCAGCTGGGATAGGCTCCAGCCACTCCACCGACAAATCTTTTTTTGATAAAGTATCGGGATCTATTCCATTGCATAGTTAAGATTTTTTTTGCCCGTATCTGACTTTTGCAGGAAGATCTAGGCCCATTGCTTACTCAGATAGTTCGCACACTGCTTGCTGCACAACAGCCATTTGGCTTGGTCAACCACCACTGGTTTTCACTTCCGGGAAGAAATCACGTGTCGGAAAACAAGCGTGAGTTAAAAAAAAAATGCTAATGCATCCATGGCACCACTTGTTCCCATTGGGTTGAGTTTTTTCTTGCCCTGATGTGGGATCTAAAATGTCGTTGTGGCTTGTGCTGCCCTTTTGAGACATTTGTGATTAAGGGCTATATACCGTCAATGAACTTTGATTGATTGATTAGAACTGTAAATAAACTTTTAGTTGATTTTTTTCTTATTTTTTTTGTTCTACATTATAAAATGTTAGAAACACTTTGAAGGAAATCGTGAAATCTTGAGCTAGATTTACACATGCTTACTATTTTGCCAGTCGTGGGTGCCCTCGGAGTCAAAGCAAACCCACAGTAACAAACTACAGGGCAAATTAATCAATAAAAGTTCGGACACGATTGGACCATGCAAGACGTAGTTATTAACATCAAATATTAGCATGCTAACGTTACCACTCTGACTGCAGCTGGGACTGCTGCGAGAGGCTACTGTCAACCTGACTGCATGTAAGGAGGGGCTCACGGCAGCACCTGTGATACATGCTAGCATGTTTCCTAAACATCGGAAAAAGTCGTTTTTGAGAAGAAAAAAAAAGTCTCTAAGTGTAGGAAAGTCTCAGGCTTTAGAGAGAAAGTCACCAAGTTGGCAACACTGTTAGTGCATCTTTAATTTCACATGAAGCGTTTTGTGATTGTGAGCAATCAAAACAATGAAGTTTGGTACATATTTGGGAAATGTATGACCCTTAAGTCTTGTTTAACAAAGGGAACCAACGATGAAGACCATAGAATGAGTGTGACACACCATGACCGTGTGCACAATTGTTTCAACATTTTCATACCATTAGTATTCTTTTCACACTTGTCTGGCAGATAAACTGTGGTTGCATTAAAAAAAAAGGTCTTATGTTTGAATCTGGAATTGACTATTTCTGTTCAAAATGAATTCCGTAATTTGAAAACATCACTGCACATCATAATGGCAGCTACAAATTCCATCTTAAAGATCTAAAAAAATTATTTGGGAATGTCAGGCGGGCCAGATTGAAAAGCACAGGCGACCTTAATTTGCCCATGTCTGCATTAGAGGGTGTGCATGGACACTGGAACTTCACATGTAGGTGTGAAAATTAAAATAAATAAACAAACTATTTGAGTAATCAGACTAATTTGGTGCATGGAAACATAGTGAGTGTGCTCTTAACTCGAAACACTTGTATCTGCAATTAACATCTCAAATTGAAATCAATTTAGTTGGTGCTCGACACTCCCAAAACAGCACAATTTGTAACATGCAGGTAATTCCGTAAAAATGTTTGGACATTAGAACACAGTGAACGCTGACTTTGGAGGTTGATCCATTGGACAGACCTCCCACAAATTAATAGTGGAAAGTATTTTTTGCTTTTATTCAAGTGAGCATAAACAAAACAAAAAATGATGTTGCATTAAACCGAGCAATATGATGGTTGACATAAGGGTGACATTCATCCATCCATTTTTTAGTAAATACTAAAATCAAACAGTCCATGATGTAAACATTGATGAGTAAAAACAAATCCTGGGAACGTGCTGTCATTATTTTCTAGATTCACACAAGTCTAGAGTGCATATATTGCAATAAAAATACAGGTGAACGATTTCTTTGTGCTTACAAAAGGGAGTCACTCGTGTTTGCAGTGCTAAGGCAATGCTCTCAATAGTGTTTTTAAGTACTACATCCATTTAACATTTAAACAGACAGTTTGTTGCATGCCTGTGGAGTGTACAGTAGCAATATGACTTGTATTGTGGTTATGAATGCACCAAATTCCCCAAAAATGGCATGTGATCAGTCCGGTACCGACCAGAGGCGTGGATAAGGGGAGACGTGGCGCAGGGTGGGACTCAGCAAGAAGCCGTCCAGCTCGGGACACAGAGCAGGGAGGGCCACGGGCTCAGCCCTGTGCTCTACTGTGTTGTAGTGGCACTTCTGGAGGTGCTTGGCCATGCTGGGGACGTCGCTGCAGCCCCATTTCAGCACTGGGGTGAAAGCAGTGCTGAATCTCCACACCTGAAACCAAACAAAAACACTCAATAGACTATTTCACGTAACGATCTGGGTGGGAAATGTGCTGCAAGTACAGTGGTGCAGCTAAAGTAGAAGACCAATTAAAAAGATACACAAAAACTGAAATGTGTTCTTCGCAGCAAAAACGGCCCATTGAAAAGCATTAAAAATGCAATTTTTTAAAATCATAACCCAATCCTTTATATCAGACCTGGGCAAATTAAGGCCTGGGGGCCACATGCGGCCAGTTAAGCTTTTCAATCTGGCAAGCCGGACATTCCCAAATAATTTTTTTAGATCTTTAAGATGGAAACTGTAGCTGCCATTATGATGTGCAGTGATGTTTTCAAATGACTGTAAGTCTTGAACTATACAAAGTATTTCAATTGTTGGAATCTGTGCCTTTGCATGATATACTAGTTACTATGGTAATCTAATTAGTGACTATGGTAATCTAATTAGTGACTATGGTCATCTAAATCACAGCAGCTCAGACGAGGCACCAAGCAGTGTGTCCGTTTCCACAGAGTGTTTCCAGGGCGGCCAGCCTGAAATGCGGGTGTCAGGGACAGACGCGGAAGGAGATTTCCACAACAAAGTTCTAAAACTTAGTGATGTATCAGATTGTAGGTGGGTTTGTTTTTTTTACCCTTTGCATTCATATTTCGCTGTGTTTGTTGCGTTTCGCTTGATTGTAAAATATGTCGATTGAGAGGGGGTGTGACGTTCATATGTTGTCAATAATGCTTTCTCGTTCATAGTTGACATTGTACAGCCCATATTCTTTATTTTCATGTACATTCTGGGTGTCTCATTCTGTAAAAATTTTTTAAACGTCATTGTTTTTTCAGGCGGTCTGTCATAACGTTTTTAGCATTCAATCAGACATTATTGTGAGGTTTTGTATTAGTGTTCCTAAAAATAGATATACCGGCCCCACAGACACATTTTTTTCTCTAAAATTGGCCCCTGAGTCAAAATAATTGCCCAGGCCTACTTTATATCAATGATTGTACTACTGGCATTCAATTGGTACATTTATCCATCAGAGGGCCCTAATTCTTCCCTACATATTCAAAGCTTACAATTTCTCCCATTTTGCAATTTTCTGCAAAAGTGCTACTCAAAAAGGACTACAACTAACTCATTTGATAGTCAATTAGTCATGGACTATCGTAACAATGAGTCACCTAATTTTATTATGAAGCGTAATAAATGGTTCCTATCTATCCATTGGCTTTTCAGCTTAAAATATTTCTGGAATGTTATAACAATAAAGATTATTACTTATTTATGAACTGTACTTCTCATTAAGCTTCTGCAAAACTAAACATATCTATTAAACTTTGGTCCATTTAAAAATCAAGCTGTAGAAAGCCATTAAAAGTACCACAGATTTTTTTTTTTTTAGGACTGCACAAATAATAGTTGTCCCTTGCTACTACAGCACATCGCGCTTCAAATATTGCGGCTTCACTACATTCCAGATTTTTAGGTTTTTTTTTGTTATATGGTAGAACATGCAAACACTACACAGAAAGACCCCCGGAATCGCACCCAGGACCTTCTTATTGTGAGGCACCAGCACTAACAATATATGATAATAAATGTGGCTGACGGTAGACATTTTAATTATATCGTTACATGGAGATAATGCATGTGTCCCGAAAATTTGACGGCAAATAAACTAAGTTTCTTATAATGACGAGGAATAGCTAAACATGCTTTAACATGCACACACGAGGATACAATAAGCCATGCTAACCGCTAACAGGAAAGCTTGGTGGATCGAAATTGAAAGGACAGAAGAATAAATGCTAAATACATTTTAACAGAAGTGTACTGTAGATAGAACAACGTTGCAACCGAAAATAACCAGATAGGAACAGTCAATTAGCAAATAGATTAAAAATATTTTGGAGAAAATATACAACGAGAAATGAGGCAACAGGACGCCAATTTAAGAGTCCTAGTTACTCTGAAATAATTATATTATCATTACATACCAAATAAAATCATATACATTGTTATCGCGGGACAATGCAATATATATCGCAATGTAGATTTTAGGCCCTACCGTCCATCCCTAATTACAGTGTAGTATTTGTCGTGTTTTCTTCAATAAGACATCTTCACATTGGTGAGACTTTAATGTGGAACAATAACGAACGACAACAATGAGACGCAGCATCGGACATTTAGGGCGGCACTTCAGGCGAACTGAGACTGAACAAATCATTTATCAGCAGCTTTCCGAGCAAAGTGGAGACAAACTCTTTTGATGCACTTCAATTTCAACACCAATAAAACAGCTTTGGCTTGAGCTACTTGGAATGACAACACAGGACACACAATGCTCACACGACAGAATGCTAACAACACAGTGAAAGATCGTATCTGCGACTGTTCACCGAGCTTTTGCGGAACAACTTTTGCCTGTGGTTTCAGCACTCAAAGCCCAATTCTAATTTAGAAGAATTGCCCAAAATCGGACAAAATATTTCCACCTTTTGGTCGTGTTTTAGTAGCAATGACGCTTGGAGGATCTAGCGGGCTACTGGTGAGTACAGTACATTAAAACACACTCAAGGTTACTATATTGCAGTGCTTCTCAAATATTTTGTTACGCCCCCCTAGGAAGAAGAAAATATACTCTCCATTGTCTATAAAATTGTTATAACTATACCTCTGCATAACATGGTAAGCTTAATAACATTAAAGGAAACAATACCGCCTGACATCGTGGCCCGCCCCACTATTTGAGAAGGACTGCTATATTGGGTGAAACAAATCTATATGGGTGTTGTTTCATGTTTACAGTGCTCTAATGTTAAAAAAACATATTTAGTAAGCCAAAACAGTTTTTTTTTCTTATGAAAATAATAATCCTACTTTGTGGAAATCCGTGTATGGTGGTCATTGTCTGGTCTCCATTAACTGCCATAAACAAGGGACGACTGTATCATTATAAAAGTCAAATACGGCACTTAAATATTAATTAGCCTAAGGATGTTAATGTTCTTGACTCTAGAAAGCTACACACAGATACACTACCGTTCAAAAGTTTGGGGTCATATTGAAATGTCCTTATTTTTGAAGGAAAAGCACTGTACTTTTCAATGAAGATAACTTTAAACTAGTCTTAACTTTAAAGAAATACACTCTATACATTGCTAATGTGGTAAATGACTATTCTAGCTGCAAATGTCTGGTTTTTGGTGCAATATCTACATAGGTGTATAGAGGCCCATTTCCAGCAACTATCACTCCAGTGTTCTAATGGTACAATGTGTTTGCTCATTGGCTCAGAAGGCTAATTGATGATTAGAAAACCCTTGTGCAATCATGTTCACACATCTGAAAACAGTTTAGCTCGTTACAGAAGCTACAAAACTGACCTTCCTTTGAGCAGATTGAGTTTCTGGAGCATCACATTTGTGGGGTCAATTAAACGCTCAAAATGGCCAGAAAAAGAGAACTTTCATCTGAAACTCTACAGTCTATTCTTGTTCTTAGAAATGAAGGCTATTCCACAAAATTGTTTGGGTGACCCCAAACTTTTGAACGGTAGTGTACATGGACAAGGTTTGGCTGGAGGACTTTGGCTAAAATGATAGTTAAAGGTATTGTTTTTACACAGTTAGCAAGAGAGCAAGGTAACAATTATCCTCCTCTGGAAGTCTGACATGGCTCTGCTTGAAACGCACCGCCATGAAAAGAGAGGTCCGCTTTGCAAAAATCGCATCGAGTTGTTTGTGTTTTTGACGTGTTTAGGGTGAAATGTTCCCACACCTTCAATGTTTTTGCTCGTGTTGTTGTTGTAGTGGCTGCAGCTAGTTTTCTCTTCCTGTTGCTGACTCGCGTTCTATGTCCGTTTCTACCAAGAACAACACAAGTGATGACATCACAGACTATCGACAAATTGTATTATAGATTCCAATAACTATTGGCAATTTCAACTATCAAATAAAAAAAAACTACAAAAAAAACTAATTTTAACTGTGGAATTATCATTGGGATGATATACTTTTAAAAGTGGCACACATGTTGATGTACCTCATTTTTAATGCAGTTTTTGGGAAGTTGACAGTTTTTGTCTGTAGGTTCAAATGTGTGAGTGCATTCTTAGGACCTCCTAAAGATCAAAAGAACGAGGTGTAAATTGCATTGCACTTCTTCATTCCTCCTTTTTAGTTGTACTATTAATAGGGGTTCAATTATTTTTTCACTTCCAGCTTACTTTGTGTTTAATCTGCCACGAAACCGCCCTGCGCCCACTGGAGCACTGTGTCTTCTCCCACTGCAGCTCCACTATGCCTCTGGTCTGGAGGAGACCGCTGCACACGTCCCTCATGGTCCGGGATACTAAAGACAGCTGGCACAGACTGAAACTGTCCAGGAAGCCAGTTATGTGCCACAGTATCTCATGCGGTAATCCGCTGAACAGGTTGGACTGGGAATCGCCTGAAGGTTTTGAACCGGGACACGGCTGGACTCCGAAGGACCTGAGCCGCCTGTCAAAGATCACCTTGGCCCCTGGACGCGAGGGGTAAAACCTCTGCTGGGAGAAGGGGCAGCCGTAAAAAGCGAGGGGGCAACGATGCGCTATCCACCCGTCGAGACCAGGCTGAATGTCACCGTGGACATTAGTGAAATGCGAGGAGAACTGATCCCGGCGAAAAAACTGAGCGCAGATTTCTTTCAGGACAAGACCACGCCATACGGGTCTGGGATGGGTGGCTAAGGCCATGTCGCCGACCCTTATGTAGTTCTCCGGGCTGGCCGCTAAAAAAGAGAAGGTCTGCGTACCGAAATCAACGTGGCTTCCGTCAATACCAAACGTATCCGAGATCTTCTGAGAGTCTCTGGACTTTTCCAGGCAGAAGATGTTCTCCTCTGCTGTGATGACATCAATTTCTTCAAGTTCCATGGGGTCGTCACCCTGTTCCAGATCAGCTTTGTCCTCCATCTTAGCTTGTGATCGACACAGAGACTTGTCATGGTCAAAACCCTGACAGCTGTGCGGCATCCACTCAGGCTTGTGGCTTTCTAGGACCAGCCCCCTTTCTTGTAGCACCACATGACCAGCCCTTTGCGCCACTCCCTTGCTGATGTGCACGGGAGTTCCCTTTTGATTGATCTCTAGACACTCAGTTATTGAACTATTTGTATCTCTTTCTTCCTGACACCCATTTGCGCTCAGTCCACGCTGCACGAGGCGGCCCAGTCTACTCGCCTGGAGAGTGGCCTCTGCTCTCATGCCTTCAGTGCAGCTATCAGGGGCATTGAGACTGCTGACCAACTCCAAAGCGGTGGCCAAGCTCCTCGCTGTCTCCAAAGTGGCCTTGTGCAGCTTAGTGTCGTTCTGCTCATTCAGTCCAATAATTCCATTAATGATTCTCTCTCTCGCAGATTCTGCGGAGGATGAAGATTGTGACGAGAACGGGACAGTTGGCTCTATTACCCTCACAATCTTACTCTCTGGGCTCAGCGAACCCCTCTCGACAGGTGGCGCAACACCACTTAACTCCATAGTACAGCACACCACCCCGGCAGGACACACCTCTAGATGCGCGTACGTTTGTTGGCGCACCACAGTGGCAGGGCAGCCATAGGCACTGTTCAGGCAGGGGACTCTCAAAAGAGGGCACAGGAGGTGGTGCTCCTCGGCTTTGCAGGAGTGAAAGATGGCCCCGCACACCTGTGGGCAGGTGATAAGATCGCAGGAGAAGCCCAGCTGTGGTCTGATCATGCATCTCTGGTTAACACAGCTCATACAGTGAGAATGGTCTTCATCCATCTTCACAATTCTTTACTGCAAAATACGAGGACAAAAACACATTTGTTGGCATTGAATTGGAACATAGAGACTTAAAAGAATCCCTCCAGGATTTCACAGGCTTTTTTGATGATTGTTTCACCAAGTGTAGCACAGGAAATATATATGGAATATGTAGTGTTACTTATCATTCACGGTAAGAAAAGCTGCAAAAATCATTAAAAGCTGCAGCTTTTAAAAGAAAGTTGCGGCATTTTATTCCAATAACAATTAATCAGCCTTAACCTCAAAAAGCACAAGATTTCAACACAAATTGGACAACAAATACCCTGTTGATGTTTTACTTGTGTTATACCGCGCTGATTTAAAAGTAGACACCAGATGGCAGTAAAAGCACATAGGCAGAGCTTATTGTAAAGTTACTGTACTGTTTTAATGAATAACAACTAATAATAGTAATAATTAATTATAATTACAGAAACAATTGCAACTTGTGGTGCCCTGTCATCCACAAGTTTTCCATATTAGTTTCACGCTTAAAAAGTGTTAAGTTAAAGTATTGTAAACATTCATTTTTGTTCTAACACATTAACTTTTAAAAGAGCTCTGTAGCGGTAATTTTTGTTAGTAAACGAGAGATTATTGTCGCACTTCAATATATCTGTCATGTAAATGCTGCCTCTTTGCGAGGTCAGCATTGCAAATGAGAATCTGTTTTAAATGCTCTTACCTTTAAAATAAATGTTCTAATAAATATATAAAAACATTTAAACGAGGAAGTTATTGGCTATATACATTACCCAGAAAGCTTAGCACTGTAGAAAGGAACTCGAAGTAGCACTGAGCTATGCGGAAGGACGACAACTGCTGTTTGAGCAATAGATATATTTTTTATATATTGTTACATGTGGTTGTTCATGCTTTGGCTACACAAAAAAAACTCCATTAGTTGTAAATAGACAGTTGACGTTTGCGTTTGAGCGCCGCTCAGAGATAACTTTGATAAGCGGAAATTTTGTTGAAAAATGTGTGGAGAAGTTGCAGACATTGTGCAAAGTTGTGAATCTGCACGTAATTTGAGGTAACGGTTGAATTTGCACATTGGCGAATCCCTAGAGGGACCGATAAATCAACTGTAATGAGATTGCTTGATGAAAGTTCTTAACTGTAACCGACACGTTCCATAATGAAATTAATAAAAAGCAAAACCGCATGGCATGCTGGATGACCCGCGACTACATTCATATGCATAATAAATTATCCTTTAATCAATGTGATCGCATTCAGAGGGAAGGGGAATCATGCCAAAATCCAGCACAGTACGAATGGCGTAGTAGAGGGCTAGGGAACCTATGGCTCTCGAGCCAGATGTGGCTCTTTTGATGACTGCATCTGGCTCTTAGATAAATCTTAGCTGACATTGCTTAACACGGTAAGTAATGAATAATTCCGCTGGAAATAACAGTGTTAAAAATAACGTTCAAAATATAAAACGTTCTCATGCATTTTAATCCATCCATCCGTTTTCTACCGCACCTGTTCATGGTTGCGGGGGGCTCAGCCAATCCCAGCTGTCCGTCGGGATGCAGGAGGGTCGCATTAATGGTAAGAAGTATTTTATTTATGATTGGTTAGCTTCAGAATAACAATGTTATTAAAAAGAATAAGAGAGTTATTGTACTCTAAAAATGTGGATCTTACTTAAAAATGCACGCATTTAGTTGTATTCAGGGAAATACCGTTTACAATATTTGGCTTTCATGGCTCTCGAATGCAGCTGAGATAGGCTCCACCACCCCCGCGACCCCGAACGGGACAAGCGGTAGAAAATGGATGGATGGATTGGCTTTCTCAGCCAAAAAGGTTCCCGACCCCTGGCGAAGTATGCCCCGAACTAAAAATGTTACAGCAAAATAACCCTTTATTTTTAACTCTATTTTAGTTAATTTTAGGGTTTTTACATTGTTGTGACTCTTTCCTACGGAGACCCTGAAGGGACATGGATGTTTTGCGAGACCTGGCGACGATACCTTTGGCGAGACCTGGCGACGACACTTTCTGCGAGACCTGGCGACACTTTCTGCGAGACCTGGCGACACTTTCTGCGAGACCTGGCGACACTTTCTGCGAGACCTGGCGACACTTTCTGCGAGACCTGGCGACACTTTCTGCGAGACCTCGCGACACTTTCTGAGAGACCTCGCGACACTTTCTGAGGGACCTCGCGACACTTTCTGCGAGACCTCGCGACACTTTCTGAGAGACCTCGCGACACTTTCTGAGAGACCTCGCGACACTTTCTGAGAGACCTCGCGACACTTTCTGAGAGACCTCGCGACACTTTCTGCGAGACCTCGCGACACTTTCTGCGAGACCTCGCGACACTTTCTGAGAGACCTCGCGACACTTTCTGAGAGACCTCGCGACACTTTCTGAGAGACCTCGCGACACTTTCTGAGAGACCTCGCGACACTTTCTGAGAGACCTCGCGATACTTTCTGAGAGACCTCGCGATACTTTCTGAGAGACCTCGCGATAATTTCTGAGAGACTTCGCGATACTTTCTGAGAGACCTCGCGATACTTTCTGAGAGACCTCGCGATACTTTCTGAGAGACCTCGCGATACTTTCTGAGAGACCTCGCGATACTTTCTGAGAGACCTCGCAAAAGGTTTTTTGCCTATGTCAGTGAACCGGAAGTAAAACAGACACAGCGATGGTGAACCGGAAGTGAAACGGACACAGCGATGGAGAAGCCTACCCATCATCTGTGCTCTGTTGTGGGACCAAAATACGATTTGATGTCTTTATATGCAAGGCCAATACTAAAATAGAAATCAATAAACTTCTCCCACGGATGATGTGTAGGCTCCTCCATTGCTGTGTCTGTTTCACTTCCGGTTCACCATCACTGTGTCTGTTTTAATTCCGGTTCACTAACATAGGAAAGAAAACCTTTTGCGAGATCTCGCAAAACATTTTTCCCCCTCCATGTCCCTTTAGGGGCTTCGTAGTTTCCTATGATTGTAGCTGATATAGACGTCAGCACCCCCGCGACCTCGAAGGGAATACGCGGTAGGAAATGGATGGATGGATTACAGGAGTATAAAAAAAAATTATGTTCAGGTTTAATACAAACCCCGTTTCCATATGAGTTGGGAAATTGTGTTAGATGTAAATATAAACAGAATACAATGATTTGCAAATCATTTTCAACCCATATTCAGTTGAATATGCTACAAAGACAACATATTTGATGTTCAAACTGATAAGTTAGAATTTGATGCCAGCAACACGTGACAAAAAAGTTGGGAAAGGTGGCAATAAATACTGATAAAGTTGAGGAATGCTCATCAAACACTTTTTGGAACATCCCACAGGTGAACAGGCAAATTGGGAACAGGTGGGTGCCATGATTGGGTATAAAAGTAGATTCCATGAAATGCTCAGTCATTCACAAACAAGGATGGGGCGAGGGTCACCACTTTGTCAGCAATAGCGTGAGCAAATTGTTGAACAGTTTAAGAAAAACCTTTCTCAACCAGCTATTGCAAGGAATTTAGGGATTTCACCATCTACGGTCCGTAATATCATCAAAGGGTTCAAAGAATCTGGAGAAATCACTGCACTTAGGCTGTACTGCATCAACAAGCGACATCAGTGTGTAAAGGATATCACCACATGGGCTCAGGAACACTTCAGAAACCCACTGTCAGTAACTACATACAGTGGGTCGCTACATCTGTAAGTGCAAGTTAAAACTCTCCTATGCAAGGCAAAAACCGTTTATCAACAACACCCGGAAACGCAGTCGGCTTAGCTGGGCCTGAGCTCATCTAAGATGGACTGATACAAAGTGGAAAAGTGTTCTGTGGTCTGACGAGTCCACATTGCAAATTGTTTTTGGAAACTGTGGACGTTGTGTCCTCCTGACCAAAGAGGAAAAGAACCATCCGGATTGTTATAGGCGCAAAGTTGAAAAGCCAGCATCTGTGATGTATGGGGTTGTATTAGTGCCCAAGACATGGGTAACTTACACATCTGTAAAGGCGCCATTAATGCTGAAAGGTACATACAGGTTTTGGAGCAACATATGTTGTCATCCAAGCAACGTTACCATGGACGCCCCTGCTTATTTAAGCAAGACAATGCCAAGCCACGTGTTACATCAACGTGGCTTCATAGTAAAAGAGTGCGGGTACTAGCTTGGCCTGCCTGCAGTCCAGACCTGTCTCCCATTTAAATTTGTGGCGCATTATGAAGCCTAAAATACCACAACGAGACTGTCGAACAACTTAAGCTGTACATCAAGCAAGAATGGGAAAGAATTCCACCTGAGAAGCTTAAAAAATGTGTCTCCTCAGTTCCCAAACGTTTACTGAGTGTTGTTAAAAGGAAAGGCCATGTAACACAGTGGTGAACATGCCCTTTCCCAACTACTTTGGCACGTGTTGCAGCGTGTTAATTATTATTTGCAAAAAATAAATAAATAAAGTTTATGAGTTTGAACATCAAATATCTTTTCTTTGTAGTGCATTCAATTGAATATGGGTTGAAAAGAATTTGCAAATCATTGTATTCCGTTTATATTTACATCTAACACAATTTCCCAACTCATATGGAAACGGTGTGTGTACTTGAAGCAGCCTGCTCCACAGTGTAATAGTCAAAGTCGTTTAGGTTTTAATAACTTAAACCTTTAATCAAGCTTTTTTGTAATAATGAAAGCAAGTCCAAAAAATGGCATGTTTGTCTACACGGCTGAATACTACTCCACACACAACGCATTGCAAATACTTACAAGTCAAATATTACGATTGCACCTTAACTTTTGGTGTTTGCGAAACATAGGCGTAGCAGTTTGTTTTCTTCGAACAGAAAACAGCCTTTTTTTCACAGGACGACCTATTTTAAGAAGCCCTTGTTACACTGCTGTCATGTCTTGCGTATGTAGCTTTAGCTTGAGTCATCTCTACGGAGCCCTTTGGCTAATAACAACTAGCATTGTCGGAAGTTTACAAGTGCATCCATGCTAAAGTTAGCATTGAAACTGTACGTTATCCTCTTACCTTTTGTCGTTGGGTGACATGCATGTATATATGAATTAAAATAAACCTGCAGCATGAATGATAAGTAACTTGTTCCCTACGCTACACTTCCTGGTCCACTTCCTGGACCTACTTGTCTGCCGGGTCACGTGACCGACAGAGTTACGCCATTTACCGTAACTTTATCTTCTCTATTATATGGCGGGTCGCCGCCAATGTTTTTCTTTCTTTTTTTTATTTGTATTTGTATTTTTTATTGACCAACAAATATACATTTGAAATTCACACAAAATTCAAGGCATTTTCAACATCAAGAAAATAAAACAAAAGCAAATACAGATAGGGGGGTAATAATACTAAAAAATATTTTTAAAAAAACAAAATAAAAAAGGCAAAAAGGGCTAACTATATAATTTTAAATGTTTTTAACAAGGATATCAATTGAAGGGCTTTTGTACTCATTTTCCAAGATTTTATTGTTAATTGTCACTACAGCAAGTCCAAAATAATGGCATGTTTGTCTACAATGCTGCAAACGGCAAAAGATAAGAGCACTACTCATCCTACTCAGTGGCTCTAACCACATGACAAAAAACCGCGTGAAAATCAGTGGTATTCAGTGAGGTAAAATGAATTAAATGCGCTGACAGTTCATTGCTCCTGCCAAATCAATTGCACTGAGTGGAGCGGATCACCACTCCAAGATGGTGGCCCCGCGTCTCGTCTGCGCCAGTAGGCAGTAGCGCTCGATGCTGCGTACCCTTAGAACATGTCTATGGTTATAAGTTATAACCGGTTTTTTGTCATACGTGTAGCTATGATAACGGACACATGTTTTGGCGAGTTTTATTATTCATAGTTTGCTTAACAGTAATATAATATTCTTATACGCTATAAGTGACCAGACGTCCGAAATCAAAACTGGGAATATAATCCCAGAGAAGGGGGAAAAAACGGTAAGCTATTTTTAAATTGAAGAAACAATATGATTAGGTTACATGCGTATATCCTACATAAACAATGTATGAATACATTAGATATCTATATATCTTAGGGACCTATAGACTGTATCTCTGTTGCTGCAGCAGCAGAGAGTTTATTCTGTCTTGACACTTTGTATTGATATTTTGTATTACATTCTTCCCTTAAATGATCATGTTTACAGTGATTGTTATGTATGTATTTTTTATGTATGTCGCTTTGGATAAAAGCGTCTGCCAAATACTTAAACATATATAAACACCTGAAAGTCATTATACCAGCTAAAACCACCAATTTGTTTCACTACATTCAGAATAAAACCAAATGCTGTTTTACCCAACAATGTTAGTATTTGAATATTGTTACTTGAAGACTTATTCCTGGTTACAATTATACTGTTAAGAAAGTAGTGTCCTATATTTTGCCTAAAATGAGAATGCATCATAATCAGTGGCGGCTGGTGAATTTTGTTTTAGGTGGGGCTGAAAGTTTGTAAACCAAACCCTTGTAGGGGCGTCATCCTCTCCCAGAAGATTTATTTGTTATTTTCACATACAAATATTGAAGATCTTTGCTCCTTCTCAACTCTGTGGTAATATTATTTTCATAAAATACAACCAATAGTATGTTAATGTTTGTTTTTGCAAATGTGTTTATTCTGTAAAGGAATGAGTTAAATGTTTAAAATTGTTTAAACTATTAAAATGACTGGTTAATAGTGCTATTATGAAGTGCAATGTCAGCACTATTTTTTTTCCTGCAATTTCAAATGCACTTGTTTTAATAAATAAATACAGCGTTTTAAAAGCATACACAATCTGTGTAAAAATATTAGTCTGTGGTTAAAAGGACTTGAAAGGACTCGAAACTCAAAATGCAGGACTTGGGACTCGACTTGAGACTTTCCAGTCTTGACTTTGGACTTGACTCGGGACTTGACTCGAGACTTGAGGGCAAAGACTTGAGACTTACTTGTGACTTGCAAAGCAATGACTTGGTCCCACCTCTGGGGTATATATATATATATATATATATATATATATATATATATATATATATATATATATATATATATATATATATATATATATATGTATATATATATATATATATATATATATATATATATATATATATATATATATATATATATATATATATATATATATATATATATATATATATATATATATGTGTGTGGGTGTGTGGGTGTGTGGGTGTGTGTATGTGTGTATTTAATGTATACAATATTCATTATTGTTTTGCCATCCATTCGTACCGTTCACATTCCAATAGTTTTGTTTGTATTTTTTATTAAACAGCCTTGGAGTGGTATTACATGTTCATGTAGTAGGTAATTATTTGGTTAAATAAATAATTTGTGAATTTTAGCGAGCACTGCTTAATTTTGCTCGCTGACTGGTAGCCACTAGCGCCTCCTAGTGGCAGCGGTACGATGATTACAGTAGCGGGACAGCAGGTTGAACAGTGGGTATAGATGCATGAACAATAGCTGCGCATACTTCTGTAGATTCTTGTTCTACTTGCACTACTTTATTTATGGTAAATTAAACAAAAAACAAACGAAGCATTATTTAAACACCATGGCGATTGCACACGTAGCAACAGAATATGTTTTTTCGGATTTTTTGCTGAAAGACCCCACGGAGGCTAAGTACAAAGGGATGCGCCTGGAGCTGGCTGTGGACAAAATAGTCACCTTCCTGGCCGTGGGACTACCTTTGTTTCTCATCTCGCTCGCTTTTGCTCAGGAGGTGTCCGTAGGTGAGTTGCTGTGAATTTGAACGCGTCCTCTGAATATATACGATCTGTAGGAATTATTAATATTATAATTATTTTGATCCATGTTCCTCTCAAATATACAGTACATAAATACTGTTGGTATAAAAATATGTGCATTCCTTTATATAGGTGTGAATAATGTTGTAGTGTAAAGGCCCCACCCTTTAATCACGCCCAGATCAGGACGCCTCTACTGCAGCTGTTGCTGAAGAATATGAAGGAAGAAAAAGCTTGTTGTGTGCATTTCTCCATGTGCAAAGTATTCTTCCCCAACCTTTACCTAACTCAGGGGTCGGCAACCCAAAATGTTGAACGAGCCATATTGGACCAAAAATAAAAAATAAAATCTGTCTGGAGCCGCAGAAATTTAAAAGCCTTCTTTAAGTGATATAATGAAGTCAACAGATTATATAAGTGTCTATATCAGCTATATTAGCCTACTATCAAAATTACTATGTGTCGCAGGCTGACACAGATCTTCATTGACAGAAATGTTGAAATGTAATATTTATTCTACGCATTTTTACAACATTGGAAAACATTAGTAAAACACAGGCTTCTCAGGGGTTGAGATAAATCCTGGGCCAAAGGTATAGATGTACAAACCCCGTTTCCATATGAGTTGGGAAATTGTGTTGGATGTAAATATAAACGGAATATATTGATTTGCAAATCCTTTTCAACCCATATTCAATTGAATGCACTACAAAGACAAGATATTTGATGTTCAAACTCATAAACGTTTTTTTTTTTTTGCAAATAATAATTAACTTAGAATTTCATGGCTGCAACACGTGCCAAAGTAGTTGGGAAAGAGCATGTTCGCCACTGTGTTACATGGCCTTTCCTTTTAACAACACTCAGTAAACGTTTGGGAACTGAGGAGACACATTTTTTTAAGCTTCTCAGGTGGAATTCTTTCCCATTCTTGCTTGATGTACAGCTTAAGTTGTTCAACAGTCCGGTGGTCTCCGTTGTGGTATTTTAGGCTTCATAATGCGCCACACATTTTCAATGGGAGACAGGTCTGGACTACAGGCAGGCCAGTCTAGTACCCGCACCCTTTTACTATGAAGCCATGTTGATGTAACACGTGGCTTGGCATTGTCTTGCTGAAATAAGCAGGGGCGTCCATGGTAACGTTGCTTGGATGGCAACATATGTTGCTCCAAAGCCTGTATGTACCTTTCAGCATTAATGGCGCCTTCACAGATGTGTAAGTTACCCATGTCTTGGGCGCTAATACACCCCCATACCATCACAGATGCTGGCTTTTCAACTTTGCGCCTGTAACAATCCGGATGGTTCTATTCCTCTTTGGTCCGGAGGACACAACGTCCACAGTTTCCATAAACAATTTGAAATGTGGACTCGTCAGACCACAGAACACTTTTCCACTTTGTATCAGTCCATCTTCGATGAGCTCAGGCCCAGCGAAGCCGGCGGCGTTTCTGGGTGTTGTTGATAAACGGTTTTCGCCTTGCATAGGAGAGTTTTAACTTGCACTTACAGATGTAGCGACCAACTGTAGTTACTGACAGTGGGTTTCTGAAGTGTTCCTGAGCCCATGTGGTGATATCCTTTACACACTGATGTCACTTGTTGATGCAGTACAGCCTGAGGGATCGAATCAGAATCAGAATCAGAATCAGAAATACTTTATTAGGGGAAATTAAAAGGTCACAGGCTTAGCTGCTTACGTGCAGTGATTTCTCCAGATTCTCGGAACCCTTTGATGATATTACGGACCGTAGATGGTGAAATCCCTAAATTCTTTGCAATAGCTGGTTGAGAAAGGTTTTTCTTAAACTGTTCAACAATTTGCTCACGCATTTGTTGACAAAGTGGTGACCCTCGCCCCATCCTTGTTTGTGAATGACTGAGTATTTCATGGAATCTACTTTTATACCCAATCATGGCACCCACCTGTTCCCAATTTGCCTGTTCACCTGTGGGATGTTCCAAATAAGTGTTTGATGAGCATTCCTCAACTTTATCAGTATTTATTGCCACCTTTCCCAACTTCTTTGTCACGTGTTGCTGGCATAAAATTATAAAGTTAATGATTATTTGCAAAAAAAAAAAAAGTTTATCAGTTTGAACATCAAATATGTTGTCTTTGTAGCATATTCAACTGAATATGGGTTGAAAATGATTTGCAAATCATTGTATTCCGTTTATATTTACATCTAACACAATTTCTCAACTCATATGGAAACGGGGTTTGTAAATGGGTTATACTTGTATAGCCCTTTTCTACTTTCAAGGTATTCAAAGCGCTTTGACACTATTTCCACAGTGTCTTGCTCAAGGACACAACGGACGTGACTAGGTTGGTAGTAGGTGGGGATCGAACCAGGAACCCTCAGGTTGCTGGCACGGTCACTCTCCCAACCGCGCCACGCCAATGTGTGTGTCCAAGTTAAAGGAAATGGCGGGTTGCCTTCTTCGAATGGATTTATTACAATCTATGCAAGCTGGGTAACGTTTCCTGTGGTCTGGAACAACATGGCACACAGACAATGCAGCCAATATTACATACAGATAATGTGTCATGAGAAATGCAGATATAAATGAAATACACAGAGGACATAGGAAATTAAATGAGCTCAAATATACCTACAAGTGAGGCATAATGATGCAATTGTTACGTGTACAGGGGAAGAAGACAGCACAGACAGCAAGGACGTCGTTTAACTCTATATTTATGATCCAAACAAGGGAAATGAGGCGTGTAATTAATCCAAGCTATGTATGGTGTGCGACTATGTGTGGAAATTAACTGAGGAGTGTTACCGGGAGTGTTGAGCGGGAGGCGGAAGTCAAAGAGGGGCAAGGCAGGCTTGGAGGTCCGTGAGCTGGCGTGCGGTCAAGGTGTAGGAGAGAGGTGTCTAAGGTCTGTGTCCAGGCGAGAGGTCGAGATCCAGAAGGGGCAATCAGGGGACGGAGGAATGCTGCTGGAACGACCCAACACAGGACAACGCACAATGAACACGGAGGAGGAGAAAACCAGAGGTGTGGACTCGAGTCACATGACTTGGACTCGAGTCAGACTCGAGTCATGAATTTGATGACTTTAGACTCGACTTGACAAAATGTAAAGAGACTTGCAACTCGACCTGGACTTTAACATCAATGACTTGTGACTTCACTTGGACTTGAGCCTTTTGACTTGATATGACTTGCTACTTTCCCCAAAACCCAAAGATTAAAAAGTTATTCAGGAGCGCTCCGTATCTTCCATTGTGTACGTGTGTGTGTGTCTATCAGCGTGTGTGCTGCCTGTCAGCGTGTGTGCTGCCTGTCAGTACAATAGCCAATCAAGTTACATCCACAATGTTTTCATCCCACAGCATTCATCCAATCAAATTGCAGAACAACCAACGAAGAATAGCTCTCAAACAACGCGCCAGTGAGGAAAAATGACGCCAAAGATAGTTTTGTTCGGGTATTAAAACTACGACTTGGTCAACAAAAAACTTGGTCATCCTCCCCCAGAAGATTTCTTTGTGCTTTTCACATACAAATATTGAAGATCTTTGCTCCTTCTCAACTCTGTGGTGATATTATTTTCACAAAATACAACCAATAGTATGTTAATGTTAAATCTTACTTGTGAAAAGTAATCCCCAGATTCCTATTTTCAACAGTCCGCTCATTTGAGCAGGAAAACGCTGAACACCAGCCCGGCTTTGTTTTCTACCTGTCAACTGTCAGTTTAGGCTGCTCGCTGGCTCCTCATCACCACTTCAAGATGGCGGCCGAATTGCTCGCGTCACAGCAGGCAATGCTGCGTCTATATAAGATGTCTATGGTTATAACGTCATTGCAACTACGGCAATCTGTTGTGTCCACTGCAGTTCGCTACCTTATTCATACTTTTTGTCAAGTGATTTTTTTAAGCAGGGTTGCATGAGGTACCTACACTTAACGTTACGTTAGTCAATGTATCACACACAGTAACGTAACATTAGACGGCGGTCAGCAGCACCGCGTATTAGCCACCTACAAAAAGACAAACATAGTCAAATAAAGGTCAGTTAAAATGTATACTATATTAAGAATATGTGTACATATTGCATAGGGCCCTGACATCTAAAAAGTACAACTCTGTTCATTGTTATGTTTTTGATTGAGACTTTTATTAGTAGGTTGCACAGTGAAGTACATATTCCGTACAATTGACCACTAAATGGTAACACCCGAATAAGTTTTTCAACTTGTTAAAGTCGGGGTCCACTTAAATTGATTCATGATACAGATATATACTATCAGATATATACTATCATCGTAATACAGTCATCACACAAGATAATCACATTGAATTATTTACATTATTTACAATAATAATGTTCATGTATTTGTTATGTTTTTCATGTGTACGCACACATAAACACACATACAGTATGAGATGAGATCAATGAGATAAGGTAAGAACAGGATAGAAACTGCTGTGGAACTAGTTACAATGCAATATGCCATGGAAATACAATGTTAACACTTTTGTACAAATAAGTACAGTTGCACTTGTTTTTTTCAAATGCGTTTATTCTGTAAAGGAATGAGTTAAATGTTTAAAATGACTGGTTAATAGTGCTATTATGAAGTGCAATGTCAGCACTATTTGTTTTCCTGCAATTTCAAATGCACTTGTTTTAATAAGTAAATATAGCGTTTTAAAAGCATACACAATCTGTGTAAATATATTAGTCTGTGGTTAAAATGACTTGAAAGGACTCGAAACTCAAAATGAAGGACTTGGGACTTGACTTGAGACTTTCCAGTCTTGACTTTGGACTTGACTCAGGACTTGCCTGTCTTGACTCGGGACTTGACTTGAGACTTGAGGGCAAAGACTTGAGGCTTACTTGTGACTTGCAAAACAATGACTTGGTCCCACCTCTGGAGAAAACAGAGAGAGAGAGAGCATAGAGCTTGATACGAGTTGCTTACTGTACGGGAACAGGTAGCTACGTTCTGGCCCGAAACGCAGGTTTGCACTTGCTTAAGAAGGCGAGGAAGCTCATCAGCGACAGGTGTGTAAAGTGCTGATTGAGCCCATTGAATGCAGCCGTCTGCTGTATCTGGAGTGGTGCGCGCTAGCGCGCGCTTGTACGTTCACCCAGCTGAATGCACACTGTTGTGCGCCCGAGCCGTGACAGCAATACGTATATAAAGCTAGCCTAAATAGCATGTTAGCATCGATTAGCTTGCAGTCATGCACTGACCAAATATGCCTGATTAGCACTCCACACAAGTCAGTAACATCAACAAAGCTCACATTTGTGCATTCACACCCAGAATGAAAAGATTGGTGGACAAAATGAGACAAAGAAGGAGTGGCATAAAATATGTCTTTCTCTGGCATCGTTGAAGAAAGTTATACATGTAAACAAACTACGGTGAGTTCAAGGACCGCCAAAATTAGTAGGACAAAACGTCGCTCGCCAAATACTCTCATCAGCGAAACATGTTTAATGTAAACAGTGGGATTCTCTGTCAAACACACGATCAGCATCTTTTCCTTATTTTCATGGATAAATGTCCGCGGTTTAGATACTATTTTACCATTCTTGGCTGGTGTTAGACTCATTCTGCTTAAGTATGGTGCAAACTAGCAGCGATACGCTCCAACTGCTTCGCAAAGTTGATGCTCGGTCATGATTTTGATTATTTATTTTTTTAAATTAAATGAATTCATTGAAATTTCTGTCCATCTCTTACTAAAAGCTAATGATTAAGACCAGATGTTTTGGGCAGATCTCAGGGGGTTCACTGTGGTATTTTCTACACCAACTAATGCTTGTAACTAAGGCATAATCAGCTAAGAGACAGCTCTTATCTCAAAATACTATCTAAGTTGGGGCACTATTAAGTTGAGGTACCACTGTAAATGAACATTTAACATTACATCTACATACTGAAGACGGCGTTGAGTGGAGAGGGATGAAAGGAAGGAAGATGCAAGCAGATACCACCTTCGTACTTTGCTACGAGTTCTTTCATGAATTCAGTATTGTTTCTCACCTTCTTTATCAAATTATTGGCACTTGTGTTAAATCTAAGAACGCATGGAAAAACAACTGTGTGCTCACTTTATTTACATCAACTGATGCAATCACGACACTGTTCTGTTCAACACCTCACACCGAGGTGACCTCACAACCCCACGGTAGTGTGCTACAATTTGCAAGTTTCTTTGCCCCATGGTGGGTTATTTTGCATCAATCCATCCATCCATTTACTCCCGCTTGTCCCTTTCGGGGTCGCGGGGGGTGCTGGAGCCTATCTCAGCTGTATTCGGGCGGAAGGCGGGGTACACCCTGGACAAGTCACCACCTCATCACAGGGCCAACACAGATAGACAGACAACATTCACACACTAGGGCCAATTTAGTGTTGTCAATCAACCTATCCCCAGGTGCATGTCTTTGGAGGTGGGAAGAAGCCGTAGTACCCGGAGGGAACCCACGCAGTCACTGGGAGAACATGCAAACTCCACACAGAAAGATCCAGAGCGCAGGATCGAACCCAGGGCCTTCGTATTGTGAGGCAGACGCACTAACAGTTCTATTTAATTTTAAAAATGGACTGAGTCCCCAATGCGTGAGATGCTTTGATTGGGCAATTAATTCAACAAAAATGATATGTGGGCAGATGGACTAGTTTGTTATGCGCAATGTTTGGGTGAACGATAACTGAACATCGGGGCAAACTTTTGCTGGAAAAATAAACAGATGACTGGAAAAGTGGGGCGTGAGGAAACCAAAGTACCAGCGTTTTTAGAGGGACTCAATAAACCCACACGTGCCCAGGAGCTATTAAAGTGTGACTATGAGCAGCAAACAATACCATGATGATTGGTTACATAACTAAAACATAAAATATTATAAAACCACTAAAACCCTCGCTAGTTAAATGTTTATATGTCAATGGTCGTTTATTAAGATTTCAGATTGAGGGTAGTTTAATTCAAGGTTGTGGAAACCAAGCAGAGAGCCACTTTATTACAACCATCCATCATGCACTGCAATTCCTGTTCACGGTCAGAAGGAAGATAGAGATGACTTGAGGCGGTGATTGGGCTGATCATCTGTCAATCATAGGTCTGACATGTAGAGACAGATTACCTCGCGTTTTTGCACTGTGGCACAAGTGTTAAAGTGCTAACCATTCACTACTCTGTTTTCCACTTATATACTGTATATCCTCTTGAAAGCCAGAGTCCTCTGCAGTGGACCTTTGTGTTTTGCACAACAGAGCTAAATTCCCCCCCAAATTGGTAAAGAAATAGACTAAACACAAATGTCCACTGTAGAAGACGTTGGTTCCCAGGAGGATATTTTATTATTTTTAGGGTCAACATATTCAATTTCTGGGGTGGTATGTTATTAAGATTGACAAATGAAAAAAGTACACATTATCTAAAGTAATGCAAACAAAAACACAAGCAGTTTGCTTTCTGGGTCATCTGTGCCCTACTGAACCTCCTTTTGTTACGGCTCCCTTTATGTTGGAGGCATGTTAATTACTAAACAAAATAATTACTACCTAGCTCATTATGAAGGGCTGTATTAGTAATTTTGCCTTACCAACATAACAATGCCTTGTTTTGAGGACACTGTCAAATAGTGGTAGTTTGCAGTGGTACTTTAGTTACACCATCCGTCCATCCATCCATCCATCCATCCATCTTCTTCCACTTATCCAAAGTCGGGTTGCGAGGGCTGTCAGGTTCAAACACTGATGACATCTATTAAACAAGTCAAGAGGCAAAGAATTAAACAGAGACAGAATTCTATTTGGATTCAGTATATTGAGGAGAGTCGCCCGGACATTGTATCCTTCTACAATCTCCAGCACGCTCTGCCCAAAGATTGCACTCCTCCAGAGGGAAGTGGGTCGTAAACAGTGTTGCCTTTCGTTACCGAACAGTTCAAAAGAAGAGGTCGTAAAATAGTTCAAAAAGAGTTCCATAAAATAGTTCAAAAAGAGTTCGTAAAATACTTCAAAAAGAGTTCGTCTGCAAATTGGGCAGATTCTTAGTTCTCTCCGCTTTGAAGTCCTTGTGCCAGAACAACATCCTTTCTGTTGATTACCATACATGAGAGAACACAGGAACACCATCTTGCTCCCCCCTACACAGTGGAGTTTTTTCGAGCCTTACTCTTGGTAGGTTTTAAAAGACAGCCTTTTGTCTTCTTGTCAGGAACACAATGTAATACAAAGTTTTTGTGATAATTTAGAAACAATTATTCTAACAAGGGCAGTAGCCTAAGCCGGGAAGCTCAGACTTCCCTCTCCCCAGAGACGAGCAAAATATTAGGGATAACCTTTCACTATGATGGTTTTAAATTTCCTGAGGGAACTCTTCTGAAGGAATCAATAAAGTACTATCTATCTATCTATCTATCTATCTATCTATCTATCTATCTATCTATCTATCTATCTATCTATCTATCTATCTATCTATCTATCTACAACAGGGATATTCAACTAAGTTAGTTTGGGGGCCACATTTTCAAAAAGCTAAAGACCGGCATACCGGACTTTTGCCTTTAAGTCTTATTTTGTATTTTCTGGAGAACCAGCGTCCTCCACAGTCGACATTTGATTTTGGTCTATTCGTTTTTGCCAGAGTTATAGAAGCGTTCTGCTGCTTTCAAGGACCTTTTGTAAAAACGATATAGTCAAAGATAATCTCAATGACAGCATTCTTGTCACGGCCAGGGCACATTCCAATGCGCCTTCATCTTTGCGTCCTGACGAGCGCACAGTATTGTTTGTTATTATTATATATACATTGACTATATATATATAATAAATTATTGAACATTACTGCCCTCTGGTGTCTGAGCCGTCACCTCCCCTCTGCAAACCATAACAATTATAGTCTTTTTAAGGATCTGCTGAAAAAATGTGAGTCTCTCACAAGTTTTTTAATTGAACCAGGCCACCAGTTGAATAGCCCAAATGATGAAAAAGAGAGGACATTAAATGGAGCCTTGAGGAACACTGCTAGTATAACTTAAGAATTTGAGCAAATGCATACCGACTGCATCTGAAGTAAACACTCTGCTGCTTATTTTCTGCACACCAATCATATTACAAAAAACATCCATAGCCATAAAAAGAGAGGACTTAAAGGGGTGCCTTGAGGAACGCCTCAGTTATGTAATTTCCAAGTTTGGATCCCAGTGTTTCATGTTTGCTAGTGAAGTGAATTAATTAACTCATATTATGTTCTATATATGGTGAATGTTTATATTCACCTTGGAGAAAGCAAACCACCAGGTTTAAGTAAATAGTGGTTGAGCCCATGATAAATTAAGAAGCCTTAGTTGGACATTCGTGTGTGGACTGGGTTAACTCTCTCACGAGAAGAGGCAATAAATTCAGACTTCGGAATGTAAAAAAGTGATAGCTCTATCCTGGAGGAGAGACTCCATGTCTATCTTCACGCCAACATTTAAGTTCCAACATACAGAGGTTGTTTTCCGGTCACTTAAACATGAACATCTCCTTATATGGTCAGGTTGTACTCTCCTGAATTAACACACACCCAGACAGAGAAAGAAGGAATATAAGACTGTGGTTCGGCTCCTCCAAGTTAGGAGTGCTTCATTTTCTTGACCTGACCTCCTCCAGGAACTGCAGTCCTGTGTAATAACGCTTGCTTGTAATAAAGTAACTTTTGATTCAGTAAAGAGTCTCCCACGTCTTTTTTGATCCAGCCGCACTGCCGTGTCACCCTTCTGTCCGGACGAGGAGACCAGAAATACACATCACTAGCAAGATTAATATATCAATGCAAGGATCATCCAATGTGTTTACAGTGATCCAAGTTCCTCTATACAACAGGAGCACTGCAGTGTTTTTTGGAATTTGCTGTAAAAATGTTTGTCTCCCAAGTTTTGAACTGAACTCGGGGGCTGGTATGGTGTCATTCCCGCGCCAAATTTGGCCCCCGTGCAGCCAGTTGAATAGCACTGCTCAATAAAACACCATAATGACCAAAGGTTAAACCTACAAATGTCTATCAAAAGGCATCGTTTTCCTTTTTTTAATGTTTACATAATGTAGCCAGTAAGTGAATGTTTAGAAAATGACTTAATCAAATAATATGATAATAGTTTATAGACTACTGTTACATTGTTTATAGCCTATTTAGACTACTATGTAATTAAAATTGTACAAACATTCATATTGTCTTCCTTCAGGTACACAGATCAGCTGCTTCGCCCCCACCAATTTCTCTTGGAGACAGGCAGCATATGTGGATTCTTTTTGTTGGGCAGCAGTGCAGCAACAAGATGATAGTTCACCACTATGGCTTCACAAGGTAAATTGTAACACAATACACAGTATCAGTGGTTATAGGGAAATCTACTGCAATATTGTCATATGCAGCTATGGGCCATTCCACCAAATCTGTGCCATTCGCACCCTGAGAAAATAAAATTAATTTTGATAACATTAACTGTACAATGGAAATAATAATAAGCAAAGTGTCCTACACATCGCTCTGATTGCATATTTTATGGGGATATCGATATTTTTTAAAAGCATATTCCACAATTGTTTGGTCCTGAATTAAGCATTTTCAAGCATAGAAATGGCTAAATAAACTAAAACTATCAATACTACAGTATTATTGGCCACTAGAGAACACCAAACTATTCAGAGTGCAATGTTTAGTATCGTTGCCACTGGTTGGCTCAGCCTCAGGCAGCATTACTATATTGGATTAAAAGAGTGTCTGGGTGGCTGTACCTGAGAGACAAATATATCGTACATGCAAACATACATACATACAGACGTATATTCATACATACATACATACATACATACATACATTCATACATACGCATGCACGCACATACACACATACACAGGGTACATACATCCACAGTCCACACGCATATTCAATGTACAAACGCACATATTGTACATGCGCATATACATACACTCATACATATAATCACGTTCCATCAAACATATATTAACGTAGTACTTGTGTCAACATGCTATTAAAATAAATAGCATGTTACTATTGCTCATGTATTTGCTAATTATTTTTAAAAAAACTCGCTCCTGTTATCAAAATGAATCATCTTCAGCTTAGTAGAAAAATGAAATTTTTGAGCGATTCAATATGTGTATTATCAGATTTAGAGTTAAATAGGACAGACATTTTTTGCCAATCATTATGTAAGACAAGAACACATGCCTTTCGCATTTCTGTGCATTCTAAATATTTAAAAACCGCTAGTAAGAGGCGACTAACAATGCAGGTAATGAGGATTCATCTACTCCACCTATAAAACGCTCTAAAACATTTAAAAACCGCCATTTACCTTCCGTGACCTGCATATTAACCATGCTATAGCGATATTGTTGCCCCACGCGACAAATATTTGAGTTTATAATGTAGCCAAACCTTTTCCCTAAATATATAATGTCTAAAAACATAATTTGTCATTGTTTTTGCCTATTTGCCTACTGTGTTTTGCTTACTTTTTTTATAGCAGTTTTGAATAGGCTTCACTTCGGAAAAAGATATCGAACACTTTCCTTTCCTCCCTGGTTGTATAAAAAAAGACAGTTTATTGTTCATACATGAGAATTTAAAGTGCATAAAACCTTTACATAACACATAATACTGTATTTCTAATTATAAATGTATTTGAACTGCATTTTTGTGGGTTGTCTTTTATGCACACACTCTTACTCAGACTCCCATAGCCAAATCTACTTGTTTGCCAAATAATCACTTTATCACTGTTAATTGGTTCCAGGCCAGGCTGTGATGAATACATTTCAGCGATGTACACATTTTTAGATATAAATGGAATATTTTGATCACAACAGCATTAAAAAAAAGCATTACTCACTAGGCTGCAGTCAGCTGTAGCGTGTTACACAAGTAATAATGAAGACCAAAATGGGGCCACCAACAAAATATTTTTCAGGCCCACAAAAAGCCTATGTAGCCTCTGCATCCCCATGACTTGCATTGTTAGAAAAGGGAAATACATGTGTACTCTTGTCTCACATAAGGATTGAGGATCATGAGCACAATTCCAAAAAAGGGCCGTTGCCCTTCAGGTTGAAGATAGTTACAACAGGCATTACGGTGGAACAGGGGGCTAGTGTATGTGCCTCACAATAAGAAGGTCCTGGGTTCGATCCCCAGGCTCTGGCTACCGTCTGTCTATCTGTGTTGACCCTGCGATGAGGTGGTGACTTGTCCAGGGTGCACCCCGCCTTCCGCCTGAGTGCAGCTGGGATAGGCTCCAGCACCTTTCATGACCCCGAAAGGGACAAGTGGTAGAAGATGGATAGTTGCAAAAGATTACTATTGCAACAACACATCATCAGTTGGGTAAAACTAACCTAAACCCAGCTCACATTCCCTATGACAATGTATCAATGCAATGATTTTCAAAATGTACTAATTCCACCTATGAGCATTTGTTTAGATCTGAAACAAAGTTCAAGATAACCTATCTTTTTGTTTTTGTCTACAGTTCTTTCCATACATCTTGCTCTCACTGGCCATCCTTCTGTACATCCCTGCCCTTTTTTGGCGCTTCTCTGCAACCCCACATCTCTCCTCGGACCTCAGCTTCATCATGGAAGAGCTTGACCGCTTTTATAACCGTGCCATTAAACTGGCAAAGAATCTGGCATCCTTGGATGCTAAGGATAAAGGCGGTCCCCATGATGCACCAAGGTACTAAATACTACTGTACTTATATACGGTGGAACCTCGATTTACAAATGTAACCGGTTCTCGAAAAGGGTTCGTAAATCAAAAAGTTTGTATAGTGAAGCAAATTTCTCCATAAGGAACAATGTGAATATGAATAATGGGTTCCAGCCAAAAGTCCCTATTTTAGTTCAAGTTTGTGCACTTTGAACACAACATAAAGTGTGATACAGTACTGTACATCAAACAAACATAAGGTGATGAATCAAACGTTCCTTTATTAAACAAGCTAAATCAACAACAACAACAAGCTGGACAGTCCTAAATGCGCTGCTCTGCCAACACGCACAGACACACAGAAGTCCCTTTGGTGCCCTCACAAACAATCACAAAAATCCTTAACTTTAAACATTTTGCTACAAATGGCTTCGATGGCATCCTCCCACGGAACTGTCAGTTCAACAATATAGACTGTATGGCAGGTTTCAGACCATAGGACGAGGTCTGGACGCAGGGTGGTCGTTGCGATCGCCGGGGGGAAAATGAGCCTCTGATCTAAGTCGACTCGCATCTGCCAGTCCCTGGCTGCATTTAATGGGCTTAGATCAGGATTTGAAGGTCTCGTCTTCAGCTTTTCCCCCTCCCGAACAAACGCTGGTAGGTGTCGGCACACATCCTGGTTGTTGATGGGTTGGGCATTGATGGATATCCTCCTGCATTCAAGTTTGTCAGCTAGACATCTGAGGACCTGGTTATGTCTCCATGTATATCTGCCTTGAGTGAGGCTGGTTCTACAGCCAACCATTATGTGCTTGAGTGTTGCTGGGGTTGTACACAGGGGACAGGATGGGTCCTTTCCAAACCATTGTTGTAGGTTTATGGGAGATGGTAGCGTATCATATGTTACTCGAACGATGAAACTCAGCCTGTTGGATTCCATGCCCCAAAGTTAGCTCCACGTGAGTTGTTTCTTTTCAACACCCTCCCACCTTGTCCATCGGCCCTGTTTGGCTTGTGTTGCGGCTTTGGAACGTCTGGTTGTTTCCTCCTGACGACGCACTTCCTCTACAACCATAGTTCGACGTTCGGTTGCAGATGCCTTTTGCCAGAGAGGAGAAATAATCATTTTAAAAAGTAAAATACACTTACAGTAAATTATCGACAAAGGTCCTCTCGTGACCTGTTACTCACTAGAGGAGAGGAAAAAGATGTCTAGAACAGAGGTGTCAAACTCATTTTATCCCAGGGGCTGCATGGGGGAAAATCTATTCACACGCGGGCCAGACTGGTAAAATCCTGGCATGATAACTTAAAAATAAAGACAACTTCAAAATTGTTTTCTTTGTTTTACTGTGGCCAAAAATAGAACAAGCACATTGTGAAAATGTACATATTACACATAATCCTCTTGACAAAACACTTAGATTTAACAAAACTCTGAGGGAAAAATTGGTGCCGTTTCTAAAACACCATGAACTTAGACTTCGTCTCAGTGTTTTTACAATGCCATTAAACTCTAAGCAGCACTAAGTTCCCCATTGTCATGTTGGCAGTTCATTAAAGACGTGTTTGGAAAAGCAACCGAGTGTTTCCTCAAACCGCTGCATTGGTGACATCCACAACTGCCACAACACATTAATTTATCATCATTCAAATATTACAATTATAATATAATCAAAAAAATGATCAAAATGAGCTGAATTAAAGGTAACATAACTACAAACTTAACCAATGTGAACATAGTAGATTTAATCATAAAATAAAATAGAACAATCAACAAATGTAGAAACACACATTTTTACAATGGAGTTCAGGGTGCACATTGTGCCGTCAACCAACTGCGAGCGCTGCACGGAAATCTAACTACAAAGATGATGGTCATGTTTACTGTTTCGTTATTTTATCTGTTGAGTGGATCATTTACAATAAAAAGAGGTATTGTGCGTCGTTACAGCATTAGTTTGTTGCCAGCCACAATCGACGCTGATTGGAGTAGCGGCAGCCAATCCAGAGAGCGCCTAAAGTCAGCTGACACGTCATCTTCAAACACTGTCATGTGTGACGTGGGTTACACTGGAATTGCTATTGCGACACCCAGTGGACACATTTAGAGCAGCAATGTCGTTCATAAAAAAATTGCAGCTCATGTTATACTTAAACTCATTTTGCGGGCCGTGGGCTGGATTAAACCTGTTTGCGGGCCTGATGCGGCCCCTGGGCCGTACGTTTGACACCTCTGGTCTAGAGGGAGAGAAGTAAGGTGATAGGGGGAGGGATCCTGTGTCTGTGTGGAAGTGGCGCCACTAAATTATAGGTATAAGTAGTCTTCTTCTCCACAGTCAAATAAGTCCGTTTTAGCATATTTGCTCATCACAATTGAAAACTCGCTGTGGTACGAAGCCGACTTTCTCAATATCTTCAATACGTACAAGCACAAAATGAATGAATGAATGAATTAACCGTTCGTAAATTGAAAAGTTTGCAAATAAAGGAGTTCGTAGTTCGAGGTTCCATCTTATATAATGCTGTATTTGTATATATCATTCATTTCACACTTAAATTAGGCTTTTGCAAACAATTTTTGCGAGGCAGCCCCTCATGTGTGTATTGTTCTTCTCTGTCGCAGCGCTCTGGAGTTGACTGAGGGTTGCTTCAAATACCCCTTAGTTGAGCAGTATCTGAAGACCAAGCGCTTCGTTCACCGCCTTGTCGTCATCTACCTGGCATGCAGGGGCTTGACGCTGCTCATCCTCTTCCTAGCCTGCCTCTACTTGGGATACTACATCCGGCTGGCCTCCCTCACAGATGAGTTTCCATGCGACCTGCGCACAGGAGTGCTAAAGAATGAGAGCACGGTGCCCTCAGCTATCCAGTGTAAGCTTGTGGCAGTGGGCGTCTTCAGGCTGCTCAGCTACATCAACCTGGGTGTGTACGTTCTTCTTGCACCATTGGTGGTGTACGCCGCCACGGGACCAGCGCGCCAGAGTTCCAGCTTCCTTCGGCCTTATGAGATGCTGCCGGGCTTCGGCGCTTTGGGTGCCGTCACGCCCTTCTACAACGACCTGAGCATTTATCTGCTCTTTCTGCGGGAGAACCTGAGTGAACTCAAGTCCTACAAGTGCCTTCAGGTAAGTCACCTTTTATTTAGTCAAGTTCATCGCCTGGTTGAATTATCATGTCGAATGAACAGGTGCTCGAGTTACTGCAAGAGGCCGGTGATGAGGGGTTTGATGCAACGTGCCTACTGCGAACTTTGGGGCAAGTGAAGACGGATGTGTTGGATTGTAAGAAGTCATGCCCACAAAAAAAACCTAAGGAGGTCACAGGTAAGAGTTTAACAGTATCCTACCATAGTCTAACAAGCAGGGCCGCTTTAAAGGTCTCATGTGATGATTTTCTATCTACATTTAAAACACTTCCTTGTGGTCCACATCAGTGTTTTTCAACCTTTTCTGAGCCAAGGCACATTTTTTTTAATTGAAAAAATCCTGCGGCACACCACCAGCAGAAAACATTAAAAAATGAAGCTCAGCAGCCGATATTGACAGTAAAAAGTCGTTCTCGCAATTGTTGGATATGAATTCAAACCATAACCAACCATGCAATACTATAGCTCTTGTCTCAAAGTAAGTGTACTGTCACGACCTGTCACATTGCGCCGTGACTTATTTTGAATTTTTTGGTGTTTTCCTGTGTGTAGTGTTTTAGTTCTTGTCTTGCGCTCCTATTTTGTTGTTGATTGTCATGGCATGTACAGATGTACTTTGTGGACGCCGTCTGCTCCACATGCTGTAAGTCTTTGCTGTCGTCCAGCATTCTGTTTTTGTTTACTTTGCAGCCAGTTCAGTTTTAGCTTCGTTTTGCATAACCATCCCTAAGCTTCAATGCCTTTTCTTAGCGGCACTCGCCTTTTGTTTATTTTTGGTTTAAGCGTTAGATACCTTTTTACCTGCAAACCATCGTCGTCGTTCCCGACATCTACAAAGCAATTAGCTACCTTCTGCCACCTACTGACATGGAAGAGTATTATACGGTTACTCTGCCGAGCTCTAGACAGCACAGACACTCAACAACAGCACATTTGCGGATTATAATTACTGGTTTGCAAAAAATATTTTTAACCCAATTAGGTGAAATTACATAATCTGCCACGGCACACCAAACATTATCTCACGGTACACTAGTGTGCCGCGACACAGTGGTTGAAAAACACTGGTCTACATAACATGTAACAGTGGTTCTTTTTAAAATGATTCCATAAATTATGTTTTACAGTCCGTTTTCAGGCTGCTTTCTGACCGTCTCTTCAAGATGCGTCTTATTTTTGCCTCGACTTCAACTGAATCTTCTCTCCGTCATCCATGTTGTAGCTTTTAGCGCTTCCATATGGAGTCTACTGACAGATATAACTTTGAATTTCGTTCAATGTGTGCGCAGCCCCTAAACTCGGTAGAATTCCAATTAAAACATGAATTTTCGGAAGTAGAATTGAGATTCCAATAAATTTCAATTGACAATTTTTTTGTATCAGATAATCATGCTTTATTCCATACATCACTGTTTTATGTAGTTCATAGAAATAATAATACAATGAATCTCATTAACACGATTTACAACATATGTTTTTTGTCTACAATTAAGAATAAAAGCCTATTCTGCAATATTGGTAAACTATCCGTAGGTTAGATATAATTATTGAATATGATTAAAATCAAGAGTAAGATTACTAATTCAGTGTTAATATTTGAGTGGGCCCCAGACCCCTATGTAGTGGAAAAACTGGACACCGAAGTCAAAAAGATTAAGAACATCTCGGTCTACAAAACCAGTCTTGTATAAAGAACTTGAAATCAAATACTTGAGTAACATAAAAAATTACTTTGGTAGAATTTGAAGTCACCTTTCAGAAGAGTACTTAAAAGTAAAAGTCTTACAGTACCTGATAATAAATGTAAGTATTAAACGTAAAAGTATTTCAACAAAGTGAGCAGTTAGAATGTTGACTTTTATTGTGGCTTTTATTGCGGATGACTCTGCCCTGCTGGTATCCGGCAAGGACAAGTCACAGGTGGAGAAAATCCTCAGTGCTGAGCTCTGTAGAACTTGCACCTGGCTCGCTGACAACAAGCTATCCATACACTTGGGTAAAACAGAATCCATCCTGTTTGGGTCCCACATCAACCTTAAGAAAGTCAATGACTTCACCATAAAAGTAGGTGACATTGTTATCACCAGGAAAGATGAGGTCACCTACCTAGGTTCCATTCTAGAGGCTAACCTTTCCTGTGATAAAATGGCAACCAAGGTAATCAAAAAGGTTAACCAACGAACGAGATTTCTCTACAGAATTTCCTCTCTGGTCAACAAAAGCACCTTGAGGATTCTGGCGGGAACTCTCGTTCAACCCTTTTTCGATTACGCATGCACCTCCTGGTACCCTAGCACCTCAAAAACCCTCAAATCTAAACTCCAAACATCTCAGAACAAGCTAGTCAGGTTACTTCTAGACCTCCACCCCAGATCCCACCTCACTCCTACCCACTTCTCTAAAGTGGGCTGGCTCAAGGTGGAGGACAGAGTTTAACAACTTGCACTGAGCCTAGTCTATAAAATCCGCTACACCTCCCTGATACCGAAGTACATGTCAAACTACTTCCTTAACGTAAATGACCGCCATAACCACAACACCAGGGGGTGCTCCACTAACCACGTTAAACCCAGATTCCGAACTAACAAAGGTCTTAACTCATTCTCTTTCTATGCCACATCAATGTGGAATGCGCTCCCAACAGGTATAAAAGAAAGGGCATCTCTATCCTCCTTCAAAACCGCAATAAAACTTCACCTCCAGGCAGCTACAACCCTAAACTAACACCCTCCCCGGATTGCTAATAATCAAATGTAAACAATC